>NC_056561.1:25373799-25384117 GCF_013358625.1 Macadamia integrifolia | reverse complement strand
TCAACACCTACTCTTTAAATAAGCATCGTCCCAACTAAATGCGATCAATTAAAAAAATCATGCTTTACCCTTGGACTCTTTTTAAAGTCATATTCCGTGTTAACCCACAGGTACAAAACCCCCCCATTCCCTACTAAATGTGATCAATTAAACAAATCATGATTTACCCTTGGACTCTATTTAAAGTCATATTACCCAAAGTACAAAATCCCACCTCCCCTCCCAAAAAAAAAAAAATCTGAGGGTAATGTAAAAGAGTATTCAAGTCAAGGCACTTTTATCATAAAGTGAAAATGCATGACGTCAAGAGAACACAACCTTAATCATGCATTTTTATAGCTATAGGGCGTATTGCAATGTCCTCTACAATGAGTTTCTCCAGTCTATCTGAAACGTAAAGCAGTTCACAATCATGTAGCAGACGAGTTAAGGAACAAGAACAAAGCATGGTCAAGTGCAAAGAATTTACAAATATTTCACAATTGTGTCTTATGATCATACCACACTTTATAGGTTCTGAGAGGATACACTATGACTATTATTATTCATTCTATGCTGACCCCCGCCCTGCCAGTCCGGCTTTAAAACTATAAATTCTCTTCCTCCCTAGTCACATCATAATACAATATTCCAAAATAAAGACAAGTGATAGACTTTCAAGGTTCAACGATTTATCAAGCTAAAAGAAAATATATTTATTAACTAAAATCTAAATTAGAAGTTCAACCATTTTTATATCCACATCAAGAGCATTCCACTGCTTTCTTACTAGCTACCATGGCAACACAATTTTCACTATTTGTTTCATCATATTATTCTTCCGTTGAGAGCTCCAATTTGTAATTTCTCATCTTCCTCAAGAAATCTTTACGTTTTTCCTCCTCGAAAAGTTTTCCACCACTTGATTGTTAAAAGATCTTAAGTAGTGAGAAAATAGAAATGTGTTAAGCAATTAAAACTTAAAAGGGTCCTCCCCTGCCAACCCCTCTTCCCTAACCCTCCTTCACCTGATGTCTTCTAAATCTCCATTGGTCTCCACTGTCGGTGTCCCTCCCTCCCTCCCTCCCTTCTCCTTCCTCCACCTTCCCCCTCCCCCTACCAATGTGCTTATTCTTATTCTCCCTACCCCTGCTCTCCCTCCTCCCATCGCTCCTTCACCCTCCCCTACTACTACCTCTGAATCGAAGTAAACATGTTAGTAACAAAAACTTCTTCAAAAATGTCTAAAGGGTAAGCTACGTAAGCAATAAATTGATTTTCTTCCCTAGCAAACATCTCAATGTGGTAGCATTGTCCTCTATGGCTCCAGCCTCAGCCCCCCTAACCCTTTCAACCCGCTCCCGTTCCCAAAACTTAGGCAAATGTTGCCTCCTCTCACACCCACCCTTCGCATGAGGGCATCCCCCTCATCCTTCATTCCTCTCACCCCTACCGTGATTCCTTGATTGGTTTCTGTCCAACAGGTTCCTTGGATTCCAAGATTGCGAAATGGAAGAATTGCATCGTCGGTACTTCTTAGGCAAGCATCCTCCATTCCCCATCGTCAAGGTATCTCTTTCTTGGCAATGGAGGGCATCGGGCATCAGGCATGTTGACTATGTTCCTCCTGGATAGTAGAATTTTCATTTTTAACATTGTTGATGAAAAAGATAAGAATTTTTCCCTTGAAGGCGGACCCTGGTTGGTTAGAAAGAAAGCTACCTTCCCAGACAATGGGATTAGCATCTCTCCCTTAGCAAGATTGACTTTAAAACCATCCTGATTTGGGTTTCCTTGCCAAAATTCCCCCTTCACTTCTGGTGTACACAAGGGCTAAGCATGCAGGGTTTGGTGATTGGTAAACCTCTATATTTGGATCATAGAACCAAGCTCCAAGATTGTCTGGCATTTCCTAGAATTTGTATAGAAATTTCTGCTGAAGTGGATCCTCCAAGCTCTGTTGCTATACATGATAAAGATGACCTCTCCTTCTCTCAAGCTTTGCACCACGACTGGCTACCTCCACTGTGTACTTACTGCCAATCCTTTGGCCATAGCTCAGCTGTCTATGCCCCCAAGAATTCCCCTCAGATTGTAGCCTTGCTTCTCCAATTGCCCTTGACACCACTAATACTATAGTTGTTGTTGATACCACTACTTCTTTAGTTGACCCTGGTGCCATTGCCACACTTGTAGTGTCCCCTGTTTGGGGTAGATCTCATTGTCATTGCCTCCACTAGAACCATAGTCGAATGGCTCGCGTAGTCACTCTGCTAACCCTAGCTCCCCTTCTTCCATACCAAAGTCCCTTGGTCTGCTAAACTACATCCTTTTAATTGCTGGTCACAATAGATTCAAGATTTTCTCTAACCACTCCTGCTTTGACGATTGCAGCCTGTCCCCTCGTACCTTCTGTTTAGAGGATTTTTTTGATCTCTTTGCCATCTCTGGTTCAGATGTTCGAGACTCCCCTCTCCCTCTCTTGTCTCCCTCTCTACTCCCTTTTTGCCTCCTTTTGACACTTCTATTAGTTGATGCACCCTTCCTTTTGTTAACCTTGACACCTTTCATTGTTCCTGAACATTTTGCCACCACCAAACACCTTCACCCCTTCTCCCTCTTCCCTTGCAGTCTAGTTCTTCCTTAAGCCAAACCTAAAACCCTTAATTGGATCCTGACCCTCTGCACCACCTTGACTCTTCCTTACATCCTTCTTCTTGAACCCATCACCACTAGAGAGCAGAGAGGGAGATAGGAGAAGGATGTAAGGATGACCCCATTGCCAGTCGAGTTTTGACTTGTGGCCGCCCATTGTCGAAGGGGGAGAGATGACCCCAAGTGTTCGTTCATCACGTGTCAATCTAACTAGAGGGGGTTTATCCCTTTCGATCCAAGATGGTAAGTGACCCAGCTCCTCACATGTAAATCCCGACACGTATCGAAGTTGTCGAAAATACCATGAGCATGACCGAGGGCAACAAACCATGCAAGTCCAGTTGGTGGACAGCAAGTTGTCTTGACCACCGGAAATATGCCAACCGAAGCACTGGGCCTAAATCCAGTGGGCTATTTTCGGCGAGCCATACAGACTACTGTCAAGATTTTGATGCCCGTGGATCCCACCACTCGCATCGTAGGTAGTCTCGGATGATCCCAAATCATCCTTCACACTTTTCTCATGCCATGAGCATTTCACGAACCTAAGTAGTCGGGTTCTCAGGCTCTGAAAGCTGTATTAACCCGATCGGTCCGAATAGGGTCCAACCAAATGGACCCTAAGGTCCAACTTAACACATAAGAAGGAAATGAGGATTTAATTTCCTCATTTCCTTTGTGTCCAACGTAGTAAAGGAAGAAGAAGAAGGGGGAGGTCTTACCTTGGTGCCAACTGCCACCTAGTCGCCGAAATCATTGCCGGAGGTAAGTGCACTCACTTCCACCACTCTCTCTCTTCATTTTGATCTAGATTAAGCTAGGTTTGGATGGAATCTTAGTGTACAAACCATGTTGAGGTTTGGGAATGCGTATTCCACCCTCCCGGTGCTATTGCTGAGAAAACCAAGCCCGGCGAGCTCCGACAATAAGTATTGCCAAATGACCAACTAGGGTTTCGATAATTTGATCGACATATCTCCCAAACTGATTGGTGGAATCGAGATTTATTGGCTTAGAATGATGCAAGGACCATTCCCTACAACCTTCACGGTATGGATACGTAGTACCGAAATTACCATCATCACAACAAGCACCCATTTTTAAGTATGACTATAGCGTACACGACACCAGAACTACCATCAGCCACACCGTATATCCATAACCACATTGGATCACTGTTAGGATTTAGAATGTAACTACAAGCGTACGGATCAATGTAGCTATGGGTCGAATATAGGGAGAGTAGCCACTTTATTTTTGACTTCTTTTAATAATGTGAAAGTGAACTGATTAATGGTTGTGATCTAATTCTAACTACCGTCCTAACCATTTGTCACCTAAGAATTTAAATACGTAAGCCATGCAATTAAAATTAAATAAATAAATAACTGAAAATAAACAACCCATGCAATTAAAAAGTAATGAAGAAAAAAAATATGCTGAAATAAAAATAAAGTAAAAGAAAGGGGATAAAGCTAGAGAGAGGCTCACAAGTAGGTTTCTCTACTTAGCCCAAGGGATGCATCATAATGTGAGCTTCCCTACGTGACCAGAGAGTCACTCTTATATGGGTTACTCTACTTGGCTTTAGGGAAAGGGAGACAATTAAAATAAAAACAAATAAAAAGATGGTTCTAATGCTAGGAGGGGCAAAGCCAACACATACACTAGCCATGAACCTTGGGGGAAAGGGAAAGCAATAATATAACGACTGAAATTAAAATCCTAAATTAAGAAAGAAAGGGTAGTCAGAAGAGGGAATGAGAGGGGGGAGAGAAGACTATTGAAAAAGCCTACCTACATGAATCAATTCTTGAACTTGAAAGCTTGGGTGATTTGAGATACTGCCAACCCTAAAAACCAGATTTAGAATGAACCAAATCTGAAATTTCTAGGCCTGGAGAAAACAAATCTTGAAAAAAAAAAACTCAACTTGAAAAAGAGATGCTCCACGGCTCGTGATCTTGTCACCTAGATCTAAGCTTAGAACTATAACTTAAAAATCACAACTCAATTGCATAAATCATAAACATAAAAGGTTGAATAAAAATAAAAGAGTTATTGGATTAATTGAAATAAAAAGCTATTACAAAAGTGATTAAAGTAAAAACAAAGAAGAACTAAAACTAAAGAGAGTGAGAGAGGGTGAGAGAGAGCAACTAAAAAAAACCTAGAAGAAGAATGAAGTGTCACCCCCTCCTCTTATATGAATTGTATTTATAGGGAATGGAGAGGTAGGGTAACAAATTTCTCTTTCCTAAAAGGGAAAAACCCACAATTGGTAGGTGAGATCTTTTGAGACCAAAAGTGCTAAGGTGGAGGAGAGAGAAGAGAGAAATAAACTTGGAGAAATTTCCTATAATTTTTTTGCTTATTTTCTTTCCTTTTTTTTTTAATTTATTTTTCTCTTCGTTTTCTCCCTCTCTTCAAATCTTGCGCACAACCCTTGTTGGCCGATTTTTTTTTCCTTGGACAATTTTCCTTCTTGCTTTGTGTGATTTAGACAATCTTAAACCCCTCCCCCGATTTTTCTTGCTTTGAAGATTTGGAAAATCTTCTAATTTGATGTGGAAATCCCCTCTGCCTTTAGTGCTTTAAGTGAGTGAAAAGCAGGAAATCTTCAACAAAATTCTCCAAAAAAAAGACAACCATGAGATTCAAACTTGAGACCTCCTGGTGAGCAAGGGAATTTTGCACACCATAGCTCACTAACTACATTAGTTAGTTGTTATTGGAGAGATATGACGCTCGATAATGCTTAAGGCCTTTAAAATACAAAACCTGAAAAAAGAGAGTAAAACCCAAGGTAGCTCAATTCTAAATATATAAAAATGCATGCTTTACTACTTAGATTTCACATATAAATGTGCGCATCAATCGCATTCACATAGTCAAATCACATATCCAAATCAAATTCAATAAAATATGATATACAATTCAAATATAGCATACATGTGATGTAATTTATAAAACATGATTTCTGTGGCATGCGTACAGTTCTAAAAAGTTAAGAACACTCCCAAAGAAAGTCAAACCACTCACCTTGACTGTCAACTGGTCGAGTGAAATTCCCAAGTTTGGATACCCAAATCAAACCTCGTTGGGCCTCACCAAATTGTGATTGTCTCTAGCCTAGTTGCAAGGGTAAACGGGTTTTAATACTTATCAAAAGTATCCATCGGAGGTCCCATAGGGTTTCGCCCCAAAAGTGTCAAAATTGTCAAAATTAACAGTTCAACAGACTCACCGAATACAGGTCACTGGTTGGAGACTGTGTCCATCCAATTGGGTGAACAGAGGCCAATTCGGACCTCAAAATTCACGGATATTTGGTCACTAGTTGGAGGGTGTCCTACTGGTGACCAGCCCAGAGGTTTAGTAACTTCTCAGGGCTTCTTCGTCTCAAGTCCAATTTTCAAGGATTGTACTGTAGGGAATGCATGGGTCTTCCCAGATTTCATCTAAACCTAGTTTATGGCATTTTCACTGTGCCATTTGGGAGTTATACCGAATAAATGATCGAAACCCTAACTTCCCTATTTGGGTTAAAATGACCTCAGAGCTTGGGTAGCTCACTTTGAGCTCAGGAAACATTCAAGGGATTGCAATGCACATCACCCCTGGATACCAAAAGTAACTGGGATCGAGGTGTATCCCTCCAACCCAGAAAGCCCACTGTCCACTAACTACCCAAAACCCAAACTGAGAAGGAAATGGGGTTAGGGAAAGTGCATGCACACCTTTTGTGGCAACCGACAACCTCCGAAGCAACTAGGAGCTCCCTTCCCTTCCTTTCTCTTCTTCTCCTTCCTTTTCTCCACCTTCTCTCCCTCTCTCAAGTTTTGTCTTGGTGAGAATTGAGGTCACACGCTCATTTTTCCCTTATATAGCTAGTGCCTTAAGGCCTGTTTGTCTATGAACTGTTCCGAAACCAAACTGGTTTAAGCCGATGGCTAGGTCACGTAGACCCATCCCCTTGGACTCATAAGGTGTGCAAGTCAAGAGGAAAGGTTCCATGTAGTGTGGAAGGATGTGTGGAGTTGGACACGACACATGTAGTGGGTCCCACATGCAATTGAGGCAGTTCAGCATAGCAAAGGCCACCGGTAGGTGATTGTCCGGTCATTGGTGTGCTGCCCGTGGCCTACCCAGTTACTGTATTTTTTTAGCTTTCTACCCTCTTTTGCCAATCGGTGGAGGGTTCCCAAGGGATTTATTCAAGGTCTTCCTGGCTTATTTTACCATGTAACTAGGTTTGAGCGGGCAGGTGTTAGGTCACTCATCGTTTAGGTAGAGGGTTTGATTCCTTTCTAATTCAACCAAAAAGCCCTAAATTGGTAGGTAGGGTCATCCCTTCCTTCATGACAATAGATCGCTGCAATCCAGAAATCATTGGTGCTGACAACACTGACATGGGACCTATTACAAAAGTTAAAATTTATCCGGATTAGGGCACAGATGTAACAAAAGGTTTGGGGTGAATGTATAATGTCTAACATATGATAGGGAGAGAGTCAAACGGAACACCTCCTTTGGACTTAGACTAACACCCTACTACACTGGCAGCCACCATGATGCCAAGATCAGGTGCTTTCTTGGCATTTGGGGATTGAACCCATGCATTTTTTCCATTTGTATGATTTTATTTCCCTTTTTGGTACATGGGCATGCTAACCTACGGCTCGCTCTAATGTCCTATATCATCCCATTATGTACCCATAATTTTTTATTTTTTTGGTAAGCCACAGTTCTATTCATGGCACTTAAGAGTTGGTTAAGTTTTATATTATGTTGAGATCATAAATTATAGTGTTATTTGTTGGAATTTAAGTTTCAAAAGAGTGTCAAAATGACCTTTTCAAATGATTTATTTGAATTGAGTTTTCCCTCTTAAAATTATCTTTTCTATTCTGTTTTCATGCACTTGTGTAGTTGTAGTGAACTAAGAAACCTCCTAAAAGTTTTGTCCCACACTGGTTTCCAAAAAGTTGGTGGAAGGGTTTATATATATATATATATATATATTCATAGGACTTATAAGGGATATAGAGTTCTAGAGGGATATCTCCCTCGTATGTTGGGTTGGGTTTGGGGTGCTTTTTCATACATGTGCATAGTCGCCAAGCAAGGCAATGGCCAGGTATGGGTGTGATCAAAGAACCTTCTTTTTACATGTTGTAGGGCAATTTACATCAACCTCCCCTTGTGTTTGCCTATATTACGTCCTTCCCCCTCCAAATCCGTTTATTACATTTAAACCCAAAAAATTAACACCGTGAGGATCCTTTGGGAGTCAGTCTATTAAGTGGATTTAATCTTTCTTATGGGAAATCCCATTTTTCCCTTATTGGGTTCAACATACCAATGTGGATAGGTTTCTTTCAAAGGGTTCTCTGTGGTGAAGTTTTCTCAGGCGACCTAAAACTCCAAACCCCTCTTGAAGAAACCCCTTCTGCTCTCCCCCAAATTGGTTTCTTCTCAGGCTACAATCGGCGGTGATACCCTCTGCTCTCCAATCTGTATTATCTCCAACCCCGTGAGAGTACCTGCAATTTGAGGTAATTTCTAACCAAATGCATATGGAAATGTATGCCCTAGGAATTTCGATTTCTTCAAATGCATTTTTACTATATGAGAAGACAACGTGTCGTAGGAAGTTTGATTTCTCCAAATGGTTGTCTGGATGTGCTTGCATGGTTAGGATAAACTATTTACTGTAATGCATGCTTGCTTGGTGTTACTGAAACAACCAATAAATTTTTGTTCATCTGAGATTGAACAACTTGATACTTTACATTAAGGAAACTAATATAGCCATCTTTAGAATTAGAACTTGTGATTGAATTGCTATAAAATAGGGATATTTTAGATTGAATTAGTGGTTATAATCAGTATCTTAAATCTATGATTGAATTGCTAAAAAATTTGGATATTTTAGATTCTCTGTTCTTACGAGAACTTCTCTGCACTGGTGTATCAATAAATTGGGCAATTTACCATACTTAGAACAATGAACTTCGGTTGATTTTTTTTTTTTTTTTTTTTTTTTTTTTAATCCTGATTAAAGGTAGATTAATGGGAAACATTTACAGATTCTGAACTTGTGTATATACACCAAGGATGTTTGTGTTATTCTGAACTTGTGTATTCATATTAGAATTACACAAAATACAGATTGTCCCCTGGACACATTTTCTTCCCTTATATAAGAAACATTTAGAAATGAATAGGGCCCCTATAAATGACATTGAAGGAAGGATCTTTAAGTCTTTAACGGCCTTTTTCTTTGACATTTGGAGCATCCAAAATCTGCTTTCCATAAAATTCTGTGTTTTGAAATAAGCTTATTGATGGATGCATTATATTAGGATGAATAATCACAGGTTGCATCTGAATGTGTTGATATTTCCTCCATTGTGTTGGCATTTGTTTCACTCTCACTTAACAATTTTACAGCAATGGTGTGAAGTGTCCTATCCATTTTACTTGGTGCGGGAGAATGCACACAAAGCTTGTTGACCCAGATTGTTATGCCCTTCTAGGTTTCGGCTTGTGACATATACAATTCAATCATCAACCATATCCCTGAAGACCGTAATGTGAGGTCTAAAGTCATATATGAGATCTCTAGTGAAGTGTATGTGGAAATGACAGATGATGCCAGCATGTATAGTTTATTTGGTTTAGATGGGGTGATGTCATCAAAATAGTAGTGTATGACCTTGAAGATAACCCTAGTGATGACATTGAATAGTATGCAGTAAACCAATACTCTAGTGATGTAGTTATCAGAGAAACAAGAGCGAAGTTGGGCCAAACACTTCTACAGTTAGCCAGAAAAGAGGAAAGCACTATGTGGATCATAAAGAGACTATTAAAAGAGACGACGAGTTATGTAGAGCTATCAGTAGTGCTACCAGTGATGGAAGTGATAGTCAAGACAGTGCCATTGCTAATACTACAACTAATGCTCTAGAGAAGGGTAAAGCTATAGCTACTGATGTTGCTACTCCTGGGAGATCTATTGGTGCAAGTGTTGCTCACATTAGTGGATTGAAGGTTTTTAGTAATAGTTTTGCTAGTATAAATGGATCAGCCCTAAGACCTCATGCTTTTCCTAGTAGAGAAGAAAGGGAAGTTCAAAACATTAGTGACAGTTTAGATGAATCATTCTAAGTACCTCAGGGATCTTCTAATATGATAGTGAAGACAATTAGTGATGTCAATGATACAAGAGCTGAGTTACCTCAAATGCTTCAGGTTTCTACAAGTGATGAAGAATGGGTACAACAACATGATGACTTTATGGATGATGAAAGTGAAACTGAAGAAAACCTTATTGATGATGATGATGATGATGATGATGATGATGATGTACAGGGGGATAATGAAATGGATTTTGGTGATGATCAGTATATTTCTAAAGATGATGATATTATTGAGGATGGTAAGATAAAGTTGGTGAAAGGAGCTACATATGATGATGTCAATCATTTAGAGCTATCCTCCAACAATATGTTATTCAAGAGGGTTTTGACATATTAAAACCTTAGAATGAGAAAACAATAGTTACTGTAGTGTGCAAGGCTCCTGGTTGTACTCGGCAAGTATACGCTTCACCGACTGATGATGATATTGGAGCTATCCTCCAATATATATATATATATATATTTTTTTTTTTTTT
>NC_056561.1:25335482-25373779 GCF_013358625.1 Macadamia integrifolia | reverse complement strand
GGGGGGGGGGGCATTCCAATATCTTAAGGAGAGTATTTTGGTATGACTCAACTCGAGACTCTACCGTTCTTCAATCAGTGATAGGTACGCACTTGTTGTTCATCTACTGTTATTATTAATACAAGAGGTTAGTACAATATATTTTTCCTAATAGTATCAATGATTTTTTGAAACATATTGATGCAGCAACGCTCCCATGGATCGACCCAAGCTTGCTCCAAAACTCGGACCAAGACCCAGATCCAATTTGGGTTCCAAGTTGCTAATTTAGACTCAAGATTTATAGAATATTCTAGGATTTTATTTTATTTTGAGAATATTTGTTATCTTTTATTTTAGGTTATTTTGGGGTAGATATTAGGTAAGTAGAACTTTCCAATTTTAATTTTATTGTGTTTCTATTTTATTAGATTTCAAATAAAGAAGCTTCTTTTATATTAGATCAATTTCCTAGTTAGCATTTTTCTTTTTGGTAACTCTTTTCCTACTTATGTAAAGCCATGGGCCATAGTAATTTTCAGTTGATTAATGAAGAATTAAGTGATTGTGAACCCCCCCTGTTCTTCTTCTTCTTCCTCTCTTCCCTGTGTCCTCTCTATCTCCCCTCTTCTGTTCTCTTTCTTCTTCCTTTCCTTTTCTTTGTTCCTGATTTAATCTCTTTAACCTAATTGTTGCTCTATTTTCTGGGCAACACTGCAGCCCACAGAGTTGGATCAATCTCCCTTGATCCTTCTTTTTTCCTCTAATTTTTTTTTTTTTTGTGTGCCCTTAAACTTGCTGTAGGGGCAACCAAAACCCTTTGATATGAGTCCTTAATATTGCACAAAACATGGAAGACTTCCGCCAGACCTTGTTTCAGAATTTTCCAAGCTAATATGTGGCTGCTGGTTCGAGGTACCGTGGGTTACTACTGCAAGGGCTAAGTCTTAAGAATTAATCCCTGAAATTGAACGTCAAGTGGAGCCCACATAGGTGAGATCGATCACCTGAAAAAAGAATGGTTCTGCCACCCTTGTTTCTGTCCAAAGGTTGAAGATAACCTAAATCATGGGATTTATTTCAAGTTCTTTTGTTCTGGTTTCCCATTATACCCCTATAAAGCCCCTTTATGCCACTTTGTCCTTTAATTTCTTTTAGTTCCAAATCCAGCCTTGGACAATAATGTAAATCCCTATTTGTGTCCTCTCTCCTAAACCGACCCATTCAAACATTTAGGGATTTCTGGCTATTTACAAAAGTGCCACTAACCCTTGCTATTTTCAGTTAATTACAAGTTTGCCACTGGTTTGCTTAAACTCTTAAGTGGACCAACATCCAACCAGGTCCAAATCTTCTGGGGCCCACTGGTCCCGTATTATCTGGTATCAGAGCAAATTTTCTATCAACTGCTTTACTCCAATGGTAGCTCACGCCACCCCCTAATTTGAACTGTGGACTCGGTTACTTCAACAGAATGAAGAGATGTTGGAGATGGTTAGAGCTTTTTAAGAAGAAAGGGAAGCATACAGGATACAAAGGGAAGCATAAGCTGTCACCCTTTAGGACATTAACACAAGGCTTGATGCCCTAAAGTCACGTATTTGGAAGCCCGGCGGACAACAAGGTCACGTTACTCATGTCATTGTGACAACACCTAGAGAACCATGCCCCCACTCTAGAGACCATTACATCAAGCTCTACTGTCAATGTTGAAGATGAACGAGACGATCCGATGAAGGATGCTTCTGAAGAACTGATTGATGCCCGATCTCATTTGTGAAGCCCCACCATCCGATTCTAATCAAAGTCATAACATTTGTTAATGACCATTAGAAAATCGTGACCGTTGATCGTGAGGTGCACTGGATCTTTACCCCTTTGAAGCCATTGATTGAGGATGCTGATCGAGTGATGTTGATTCTCTCCTTCTATAAAACTTGTGGATGAGTTTTTCTAAACAACAGGAGAGTTGATGTAGCAGCCCTCAGATGGATCGACCCAAGCCTGCTCCAAAACCCAGACTAAGACCCAAATCCAATTAGGGTTCCAAGTTACTAATTTGGACCCAAGGTTAATAGAATATTTTAGGATTTTATTTTATTTTGAGAATATTTGTTAGCTTTTATTTGAGGTTATTTTGGGGTAGCTATTAGGTAAATAGAACTTTCCAATTTTAATTTTATTGTGTTTCCATTTTATTATATTTTAAATTAGGAAGCTTCTTTTATGTTAGATCAATTTCCTAGTTAGAATTTTTCTTTTTAGTAACTCTTTTCCTACTTATGTAAGGCCATGGGCCACAATAATTTTCAATTGATTAATGAAGAATTAAGTGATTGTGAAACCCCCCCCCCACCCCCTCATCATCTTCTTCTTCTTCTTCCTCTCTTCCTTGTGACCTCTCTATCTCCCCGCTTTTGTTCTCTTTCTTCTTCCTTTCCTTTCTTTATTCTTTTTAACCTAATTGTTGCTCTGTTTTCTGGGCAGCACTGTAGCCCACAAAGTTAGGTCAATCTCCCTTGATCCTTCTTTTTTCCTCTGATTTTTTTGTGTGCGCTTAAACCTGCTGTAGGGGCGACCAAAACCCTTTGATATGAGTCCCTAATATTGCACAAAACATGGAAGACTTTGACCTGCAACTAAATGTTCTAAGACTTCTGCCAGGCCTTGTTTCAGAATTTTCCAAGCTAATCTGAGGCTGGTGGTTCGAGATATCGTGGGTTACTACTGCAAGGGCTAAGTCTTAAGAATTAATCCCTGAAATTGCACATCAAGTGGAGCCCACATAGGTAAGATTGATCACCTGAAACCAAAATGGTTCTGCCGCCCTTGTTTCTGTCCAAAGGTTGAAGACAACCTAAATCGTGGAATTTATTTCAAGTTCTTTAATTCTGGTTTTCCCATTATAGCCCTATAAAGCCCCTTTATGCCTCTTTGTCCTTTAATTTCTTTTAGTTCCAAATCCAGCCTCGGACAATAATGTAAATCCCCATTTGTGTCCTCTCTCCTAAACCGACCCATTCAAACATTTAGAGATTTCTGGCTATTTACAAAAGTGCCACTAACCCTTGCTATTTCCAGTTAATTACAAGTTTGCCACTGGTTTGCTTAAACTCTTAAGTGGGCCCAGAGCCAACCAGGTCCAAATCTTGTCGTGTCCACCGCTCCCACATTACATATTGATATTTACATTCAGCCAAAGTCTTATACGGCCACTGTAATATCTATTTCTAGCATTATTTGAGTAAACTATCGAACTTCCTACTTAAGGGATCCTCTCAATTGGACGAAAAACAATTAAGTTTTCAAATCCCCTCATGTCTCTTGGCCAACACATATCGAACTTTCCCAATGCCTTTTTGAAGGTAAAAGATTTCCCAAGTAGCCATCTTCACAGCCCAATTTTAGCCATATTGATGGCTAATCTGGCCAATTGGAAGCATGGATTGGTGTAGGTTCCTCCTTATTGATCAATGACATACCCACGATAAGCATATCATAGCAATCTTCAGTTTCCAAATCCAAATTTCAACCTCTTCTACGTATTTCCTCCATCGTAAAAGACCGCATTGGCCAACTCCAGACTCAAAATACTGTGGACCTGATCTCACTGGGTTTTGGCAATGTTTGAATGCGCGGCTGCCCGGTGCTGTCTGCTTTTACTGGCCTCATACTCTCCAGTAGCTGGGCTGTTCAGGGAGGCATCCCACTGTTGGGAGGATCCAATCATGTGTTGGGTTGCATCCCCAAATCCTCCCAACCATTGAAGAGGATCTGAATCCTTCAAACTCGGGATCAAAATTGTTTGGCTGCCCTGCTTCTTGTGGCTTTCTGATGTGTGCCACCTCAAAAGCTGCTGGGAATGTCAACCTCCAGTAGATTTCACTGTGTCCGACCTCCAAAGCTGAGCAGTGGGCTCGCTTGGTCAAACAAAACCCTCACCCATCCATAAGTGAAGCAGTACGTAAGCATTTGCATCTCTATCTGTTGTTGTTTTGGTGAAAATGAATATCTTAGAGATGGATCAGATTGAGTGGAGGCTTCAACCCTAATCCAGCCCCTGGGCAGAAAATTCCCAGCCCATTTTTGAAAAAAAAAACTTCCAGTCCTCACGTGTAGTTAGGGGATAACATTTTTCTTCTTGCTGCCATTAAGAGTATATGGGAGGGCATTTATGGAAGCAAAACTATATGTCATCACTTAACCTAAGGGTGTCAATTGGTACGGTATCGGTATAGTACAACAGATCAAGAGTAGATGCTGAAATTATATCGTATTGAGAAAATTTCTATATTTTGATACTGATATCGTACTAACATGGTACAGTTTTTATTTGATATAAATACGGTATCTAATTTGGTATGAATATGGTTCCGGTATGGTTTCTAGTCAATACTTTTGCTCTTATTTTGCTTTTTACAAGATATATCATATATGTAATCGGTAATTCGATATGTAGTAAGGGTGTCTACTAGTATGGTTTCGGTGTTTAGTATGATTTTAATATTTCGGTATGATTCGATAAATACCAAACCATTGTCATAAAACCGATTTCACATCGAATTAAGAAAGATACCGTTTTGTTATATCAAAACCATACCAAATCTACTTCAATACAATTTTGGTATCAATATTCGGTATCAACACTAAATTGACACCCTTAACATACGTGAAGCGTACATGTATGGGTATGGGTAGATGACCACAATTAATAGGGTGCGTTTCAAGCTTGAACTCAGGTTTCTTGGGCCCTAGTTAGTTGCCGTAATCCAGACTCCAATGTCCAGATATTTCAACTCAAAGGTATCTTTAAGTGGAAAGATACAGAAAAAGCAGCAGAGAGATCCTCTGAAACCTGGAACTCAAAAGGTATCTTTTAAGTGGAAAGACAGTTGCCATGTGGGCAAAACATATAAAAGATAAAGAACAAAACCGAGTCATGAAGAATGCAAAATCCTTTCCTTCACTCAATGGTCTTTGGAGACCCAAACCAGGGTATAGATGCAAAGCATATCTCACCTTTGCCTGCCTTCCCTTCCCCATTCACAAGCTAAGACCAATACAACCTTCGCAAACCTTCCTTTCTAAGGCCCCTCCCTTCAAATTATAAGTATCCAACCATGTATGTGTACGTACCTCCACTATTATCCAGCTCTTCTCTTCGAAACTCCGAAAGGATTTGTAGCACTGGTTCTAGAAAATGGAGAACTTGGTTAAGCAAATGAGGTACATCTTATCCCAACAACTCATCTTTATCAACAAATGGTATTCTCATTTATGTCATTCTTTTTAGTTAAGATGGTTAAGATGAATTTATGAAAGGATTAATGTAGGGCCCTTACCCCTTTGGGCCAGCTCCATGGTTACTATGGTTCTCATAGGAGTTGGCATTGACCTAATTTGTGTGTGTGGGGACATGCTCGTGAGTCCAGGGTTTTAGTTGGGCCAAAGGTCTAGACACCTAATTCAATTCTTCCCATGCTTTCCTCCTTTTCTCAAACTTGAAATTGAATTCCATTACTTTAGTCCAAGATCATTCCTTGCACTTATTAGTGTTATTCCTAATGAATAACATTCATAACCTCTAAAAAGATTCTCTTGAGGGCCGCATAAATATGCAGGATTGGAGTTATTTATGCCCTTGTAAATTTGACATATGACCTATTCAAACAATCCCCTACACATCTAATTAACATATCAGAAGAGGGATAGGTATGCTATCGGGGTACGGTAAGTTAGCGGGCAGTACCAATAGGGGCACATGATGGGGTATCATTCAGGAAGGATATGAGGGTCAATTCAAAAAAGGGAAGAGAGAGATAGACACAATAGGGGCTAGCATATGGTATGCCGACAGTATACCCAACATTTTCCCTTGTCATATTTATCTGATAACTTTTCACGTGACACAAATCGGTACACTCAAGACTAGAAAAAGTTCTTAGACAAATATATATATATATATAGGGAGAGGGGTAGGTATGCCACCGATATCAAGTATGCTAGCGGATAGCACCAATAGGAACACATGATGGAGTATCATTCAGGAAGGATATAGGGGTCATTTCAAAAAAAGGGAAGAGAGAGATAGACACAATGGGTGCTAGCATACTTGATATCGGTGACATACCCAACCTTTTCCCATATATATATATCAACATAGATCTTTGGAAATATTTTGTTCTTTATAATCTCTTTTATGGGTATTATCTTTGACATATAATATCACTAACCACTTTAGTTAGGGTGAGATTTTCTGATGTTGAACAGGATGGACAACAATGCCCACGGAATAATAGATAACAAAGAATACCTCCACAGATTGATTCTTTCAAAGGAGATATTAAAATTTTCCATGCAGCCGATGTATCAAATGTCTTCTCATTTGAGTTCTTTTTATTATTTTTTCTTTTGTCACTTGACCATGTGGATGATAATGTTCCCGATGCCACCATTGGTATAGCGTAAGAGATTTCTCCCAAACTGGCAGCATGGGAACCCTCTCCCAAAAGGAAAATACCTAAGAAATCTTCACCTCCCCCCTTCACAATTCTTCTTTAATTTTCCATTTACTCATGAAAAAATACAGGAATTTCACCCCCAATTACACATCTTTCTTCATTTTTTTTTTTTTTTTTTGGGTCCATCCCACACCATGTGAGGAGCGCATCCAAACCGGTAGGGGAGGGAAGGTCAGGTTTCCTTTTGTTCATTCTTCTTCATCATCTTCTCTATATTTTCCTGTTGTTTTTTGTAACTTGGTTATGGAAGAAATCTGCAAAAAATTTCTGAAATTCTGCAAACAAAACAAACAAAATTTCTGTAGACGGAAAGCAACAGAAGTGGTTCCAAAGGCAATTTTCTCGTCAAATGAGTATTCCAGTGATGATGGCCAGCATGCAACTGCTGTTGCGGCTGCTGCGTTTGCCATCAATTCACTCCATGAAGCCAAGCTAGCAGATGAGAAAAAGATCAGAGAGGGTGTTGCTGGGCAGCCATACAGTGGAAGAATATCCAGAAAATCTACAAGCAAGGAATGGAAGGAAGACAAAAAAATCTCCAGGTATTGATTTTCCTGGGAGTTAAAAAGTCTATATGAATCTTTATACTCAAAAATATAATTAACTGCTCTGTACCAGAGGGCGCTCCTGTGAAAAAATTAGAAAGGATGGATCAGAGGATATCAGAGAATGTAGTCACCGGTGAAAAGAAACAAGAAAAAGCTCGCAATAGATTTCCAAGTACTAAAAGGACACCAACATTTGCCGAACAAGTGGATACAAGACCAAGGCCGATTCCTCCACCCATTGCGAAAAAAACACTTCCAACAGCTAGAGATGACAAGTGGAAGGATATCTCAACAAGAACAAGAGGTCCACAATCCAAAGCAGATACTTGGATGGAAGTTGAGATGGCCAAGATTAAAAAAACGGTAGTTAAATTGTTCATGCATTTTGGTTTACATAAAATCAATAAAGATTCAAAACTGAAGATCAGACATTGAAAATTTGAAACTAGCTTGAGTATTTATATGGTGAAAACGACTGGTATTTCATCTTTATCCGCTGACTAACAAGCAGAAATTATAGGTATGAGAAGATGAATTCCACAATTCAAGCATGGGAAGAGGAGAAGAAGAAGAAAGCTAGACGTCGACTGGACAGGAAAGAGGTTGTCTTGTTTCCTTTGAGTTTTAATGATGACTGTGAATGTCAGCTATTGAAATTGATTGCCTAATTTCATGGAATTGCAGGGTGAATTGGAACAGAGAAGGGCAAGAGTCTTGCAACAACATCGTGTCGAGATACAAAGAATTAATCAAATCGTTGGGGGAGCAAAAGCACAAGCTGAGGAAAAGAGAAGAAATGATGAACAGCTCAAGGCAAAAGAGAAAGCCAATAAAATCAGAGCAACAGGAAAGGTCCCTGCCACATGTTTCTTTTTCTGAAGCACTAATACTAATGAAATTAACTTCAGGAAAAAAAAAGTCAGTTACAGTTTTCTGTTAAGTACAAATGTAAATACTTCCTGAAACCTATATATAGCTGGTGGCTTCAAGGAAAAAAAAATTAATCACAAAAAAAATTAATCACAGTTGTCTGTTAAGTACAAATGTAAATACTTCCTGAAACTTAAAGCATTGATCATGATTTGATGGAAAATGTTGTCTGTGCATTCAAGAAACACATCAGGAAACAACTCAGCCTTGAGGATTAGAAAGGAAGAAGGACAAGCACCACAATTACTAAATTTGTTCATTTTGACATAAGAATTGGTTTTGAATTTATACAGATAATTCCTGTCACCCCACACACACTGACACACATACACCAAAAAAAAAAAAAAATCCATTCTATTTTTTGTTTCCCCAGATCATATAAGACAGCAAAGTGATGTTGCCATAACTAAAAGCCACCAAACTGAAATGTCCTTGCCTTGGGATATTGCCTGTAAACCAGATAGAAGTAGTCCAATCTACTTTATTCCCCATAGTTCTATTAATCTCCCATGCTGATTTAGTGGTAAATTTCCTTGTGGAGTTCCCTTTCCAAACCACCCTATCATGGTCTATATGATGAAGCCGACTAAAGATGGAAGGGCCTCCCAAGCCTGCATAGCTTGAGAGTTGTAGATGGAACTGGATTCTAGTCCCCATCTCTCATAATCACCTCTACCCCCTACCCTTGCTAGTATATTTGCCAAGCATCATAGCCTAATTATAGAAATTCTCAAATACACATAGCATAGAAATTTCATTACAAACTGAAAAGCTTTATCTTCAACAAGAAGTGTGATATTTATATGATCGAGTTGTTAGAACATAAATTTTGGCGAAGTTTGAATAGTAGCTTCCACATACTTGATACCATAGCCACATTCATTACAGTACCTTGATGCAATCTAGGTTGTTATTCATCCCCCACCCCATCTGGCAAAAGGTGCAGACAGCAGACCAGAAATCCCAGAGCTGGTACATGGAACAAGTGAAATTTTTGGCCCTGGATCTCACCAAGGTCTGCTATGTAGTGGACCAGCAAGACCTTCCTGAGGCCATGACCAAGCATTTCTCTTTCTGAATCTTTTGACCTTATATTTCAAGCCTGCATCATGCTCAACCACAAAATCTTTTATGTAGAAAGCAACAATTTGAGGGTCATGGTATCTCATTGGTGGAAACTTAAGAGAAGTTCGCCATTAAGAAGTGGAATACTCATGCATAGAAGAAAACTCCCATCATCAGGGTAAGACTGCATTTACCCCACACAAAGCCCAGAGAAAAGGCCAAGTTGTTTTTTGTAAAGCCCATAGAAGGGTGGCAGTAGTCCATGATCCAATGATTCCAATCATAGTAGCCACGACGTTTAGGTGACCAAAGGCGTTGGAGAGGGACTGGAAGCAAGTCGCACCAACAAGGCGACCAAGGCATTCAAGGCGCCTAATGTGGATCTGGGTCCCAAAACCTGAATCAGATCATTTATGGGCCCACAAGAATGACAGATAGCTTAAGTTTAGAGTTTGGGTGGCAAATACGTAATATCCGAAGCTATTTAAAAGTAAGTAATTAGCAACTGGGTAGTTTTGGAATTAAAACTTTAAAAGAATTGGTATTCTGAAAATTGAAGAGGAGTGGGTACAAACAGAACTAAAGTTCAAGCACAGGGAGTTTTGTGTAATTATAAGTAACTGTCCTTACTTGTAAATTTAGAGGACCAGCCTTCTTCTTCTTCACGATAAACAGAAGTAGGTGTAAAAACAAAAGCCAGAAATTGATGCAACCACCTGACCAAGGTTCCAACCTCACAAAAATTCCTTCCCCAATCGTGTTGAATCCAGGCAACCAATCTTCAGACGGAGGAGCTGAAACTTAAACTACACTGCTGTAATCAAACCTCGCACAAGTTGCAAAACCATATTTGGTTTTGAGTCGATTTCTCACAAAAGGCCAAGCTTTTGGGGGTAGTACTCTAGGCTTTGAGTTGCCTTTAAGGCAGCACCCTTGGACCCAAATCTCTGAGTCAATTGGTAAAGGACAAGGCTTCAGCAAGCTTCCTTTTGGTGTTTGGTTTTACCGCCAAGCAGAGAAGGTGAATAGTAACCAATGAAACAAAGAGGAAACAAACATGGGAATAAGAAGTAGGGAAGAAGAGAAGGGAAGATCAGGGAAGGAGAGGAGAGGATAAAAAGCACGCATGACACTCATGGTTGCAAGCCAAAACTTCATTCAACCTTCAATTCTTCAAAACCCAACTGAATCGTTGGGTACAGTTGATATTTAAAGACTAGAAGTAAACCTACTTTCCAATTTTGAAGCTGAAACGAAAGAGGAACCTACTCTAAAACGGAATTAGGGGGATTAAACTCTACTAATGGAAATAAAGTTTGATTCTAACTCAACTAACTTGACCGACACCATACTCCAAAAACAAAGAATATAAATAAATAACCAAATTACATAAAGTAACCCCAAGTAATCCCACACCCAACTGCATCAGCGCCTGGACGCTTTGACAAATGACAACTATGTTTCAACTCCTACATCAAAGATCTCCTTCGACAACAAACAACCTGATCACAATACTACCACCTAGTGATGGAGGGCCTTAGGGAAGGAAGGGAAGATCAGAGTAGCAGGGGGGAAGGAAGTGAATCACAATCTCACACAGTGCATAAACCATACCAATTCTCATTCAAATCATTTCACTCTAACTTATCCTTCGGTTACAACCTATATATAGGGAAAATAGAGACATGAAATTAAAAACTCAACTAAAATAGTAGCTAGCCTAAACTAGGAAACAACCATAAAAGAAGACTAGTGCAAGGAAAGAAATCCAAACTCCTACGTTCAAGTCTGGAAAGTAAAAAGCATGAAATAAAAGACAAGTAACTACTAAGTTTATTTTCAACCATTGTTGGACCATAACCCTGGGCTGAACCGGATCTTCTTAGCTCTTGCCTTCCAAAGCCGGTTATTCTGGTCCAACCAGGCAAGTGCAGTTGTATTTACATCAACTCTCCTCCTTTGAAAAGAATTAAGAATGCCATCAAAATTGATGCGCTTGAGAAGAGAAGTGCATGCTGTCTTTTTGAGTTTGAGAGGGGGAAGATCCTTCGCCAGAAGAAACTTCATCTCAAGTCCACCATGTTGAGAGGAGTATGTATTCTTATATTCACAATGCTTGAATTTCTTGTCGAACAACCATGGGTGCCCCAAAAGAATGTGACAGATTTTCAAAGGAAGAACATCACATTGCACCTGATCAATCAGTCCTCCAATGGGATACGTGAGCAAACAACTTTCATTAATTTTCAGACTATTGTTGTTCACCCACCCAACCTTGAAGGGGGTATGGATGAGGCTCTTTTTTTAGACCTAATTTGTGAATAACATCTTCAAAAACGACGTTGGTGCAACTGCTGGGGTCAATCACCATATTAAATAAGTTATTATTACATCACCCTGGCCTGAAATATATTATTACGGCGCCAATTGTCCTCCTCGGGAACCTTCTGTGAGTCAAAAGAGGACGGATCATATAGAACGATTGACACTCTCCATCACTATCACCATCATTGATCTCACTACGCTTGTCACACCCCCTTCTCACAGAACTGAGCCGGTGACCGAGTCCAGGATCAACAATGCAGTAACCACTATACAACATACATCTACTAAAGTAAGATAAGACCTGTATTTTCAATGGAAGAATTATTCATAATAATACCAATAATTGTTCCCCAAATACTTGATATCCAAATTGAGTTATAAAAGTTATATATATATATATATATATGGGCTTGAAGGCATGATATATACACAAAAATATAATAATTTAAGCATCAAGTCATAAAAAGGGTACATCAAAAGAATAAAAAAGAATCAATTTGGAGTCACTGCTGCCATGCAGCATAATCCTCACACGTGTAATCGGCATCGTACTCGAACTCATCAAGGACCCACCAGTCCTCGGAGGAAAACTCCACAGTGGGACCTAACTCTTGATCTTAAGGCGGGTAACCTGCAAAATCACTTAAAAAGAGTTGTGCTCGTGGGATGAGCTCACTAGCCCAGTAAATGAAAAGGAAGACCACACAAGCAATCACAATACAAATGAACCTATATGTATATAATTCATTGCAATCCTATTCACCTAAACAATATTACTAGGTCATAGGCTATGTGTTACTCACAACTACAGTGTGCGTGTACCCCGGGTATAAGCCGCAAACCCCATCCCACGATACGCTTATAGGATTGTTGGAGAAGGCCCACTGTTGATATCGAAATGTAAATTCAAGCCGACTTCCGGCAATTTAAATGAAAGAAAGTAAATGGGTTACTCCACCCAAAATAAAAGTAGTACGATCGGCCCTCTGAATATACTACCGGGGTTATTGACTATCCTATCGCTTAGCCATGCATACTTCTAACCACTGTAGGAGTTTGAAAATCGTCCGATGCTTTCCCCCAATGATAACGCAACACATAAACCCTTGTTGGGAAGGGTCATAGCACAAAGGGTTATATCTATCCTAGCCGTATACATCTATATAAGATAGTACAATTACACGATGGTACCGCGTCCCATTCCATAAGCCACAATGCACTCGTTTCCAAGCTGGCTACGACATCTAATCTAGCATACACATCATGTCCAAATGAAATTCCTCCATCATATACATTAAGACGTAATGAATATTCAAACATAAAATAAAGCATAGCATATTATGTAAATGCACATACAATGTGTGATATGGCATACATGATGTCTAGTCTATACACAAGTGACATGATGATATGGCTAGACTAACACATGCTAAGTGATGCATAAACACTCTGGAATTAAATCAAAGTCCACTCCCCACTTACTTGTATAAGTATACAGTGCTTGCACTCAGTACGTAGGAGATTCGATGTGTGGGTATGCGTATAACGAGTGTAACCCATCATAAACGTAATGATTTATCATTTCACTTTTGGGATTAAAATCATCATATCTAATGATGGAAATCAACTAAGAAGAAGCAAAAGACAAAGGAAAGAAACTAATTTATGTTTACCTTTCTTGTTGATAATGATCCGGTCACATACCAACAGGCTATCACATCTCCTGATTCCGTTTTTTGGAAAGAAGCAATTAAGAGTGAATTAGACTCTATAATTGTTAACCACACATTAGAATTAGTCGATCTTCCACCAGGAACTAAGTTTCTGGATACCAAGTGGATTTTTAGAAAGAAATTGAGGCCTGATGGATCATTTGAAAAATTTAAGGATAGATTAGTAGTCAAAGAATTCAAAAAAAAGAAAGATATAGATTTCTTTGATACTTTCTCTCCAGTACCCAGAATTGCAACAATAAGGTTATTGATTGCAATTGCATCAATCTATAAACTTGTCATATATCAAATGGATGTAAAGACAACGTTTTTAAATGGAGATTTAGAGGAAGAAATCTATATCAAATAACCTGAAGGCTGTGTCATTCTTGGACAAGAGCATAAAGTGTGCAAACTTATGTGCTCTTTATATGGCTTGAAACAAACACCTAAATAATGGCATTAAAATTTGATAATATTTTAATTTTTAATGGTTTTTCTGTCAATGATTCTGATAGGTGTGTTTATAGCAAGTTCCATAACAATAGAGGTGTTTTCATTGTTTTGTATGTTGATGATATGTGGGCTAGTCTGGAGTTGATAAAATCCACTAAAATTTTTCTAATGTCTAATTTTGACACTAAAGACATGGGAGAAGCCGATGTGATTTTAGGAATCAAGATTATTAGAAGGAAAGATGAAATAGTTTTGTCTCAAGCCCATTATGTGAAAATTTTACTTAAAAAATATGGTTATTTTGATGCCAATACCATAAAAACACCTTTAGCTGTTGGAAGTCATATACAAAGAAATGAGGGAAGACCTGTTTCACAAAAGAAGTATTCTCAAATAATTGGTTCTGTTTCTTATTTAATGAATTGCACAAGACCTGATATCACTCTTGTTGTTGAAAAGTTAAGCCAACACACCAGGAATCTAGGAATGGAACACTGGGATGCCTTAGAAAGGTTTTTAAGGGGTACCATGAACTATGATTTGCATTATTCTGGTAACACGAATCTATTTGAAGGATATTGCAATGCTAACTAGATTCCTGATTCAAATTTATTGGCTACTTGTGGATTCGTATTCACTTTAGGTGGTGGTACCTATGGGACACGTTTCACTATGGAATCTGAGTTTGTGACTTTAGAAAAAGCCAGATCTCAAGCTGAATGGCTAAGGAATCTAGTAGCAGATGTACCATTATGGCCTAAACAACCTATTCCTTTCATATATCTTCATTGTAATAGTCAAGCTGCTATTGTAAAAGCCAAGAGCAGGGTTTATAATGGTAAGAAAAGGCATATACGCCTTAGACATAACTTGGTGAGAGAATATATAAATGATGTTACCATTGCTATTGGCTTTGTAAAGTCAGCTCCCTTCAATGAAGTCTAGAAGATCTCACTTTAAAAGGTAGCTTCTTCCATGGACCACAGTCCGAAGATTGTTCTTTGCCATTCCTTTAGAAGATATCCATCATCAACTGTTGCAAGATTGTTACGTTGAGTCCCACTTTGAATTTCTTACCAAGTGTTCCTCGCCCTTGTGGCATAATCCTGAATTCTTCATCAGATTGCCATTTAAGAAGAACGAGGATTTTAATCTTACCAAAACTTGTCATTCTGGAATGAATCATGAACGTTGGTCCTTAGTCATGCAAGAGTTGCAGTGTCTACAAGAACAAGGCCTTATTGAACCAACTTCTTCTCCATGGTCATGCGAAGCCTTTTATGTCAATAAGCTTGCTGAAAAACCTCGAGGTAAAATGAGATTGGTGATCAATTATCAGCCTCTCAATGCTTTTCTGGCAGATGATAAGTTCCCATTACCAACACGACCTACACTCTTAGCTCAACTAGCTGATGCCACAATCTTCAGTAAGTTTGATTTAAAAGTTGGATTTTGGAAATTGGGAATTTCATTAGAAGATCGGCCCAAAATAGCTTTCTGCATTCCACGATATCATTTCCAGTGGACTGTTATGCCATTTGGCATGAAGACTGCTCCTTCTCTCTTCCAAAAGGCCATGATGAAGCTTTATGTATCCATTCAGGAGAATGCTTTAATTTACATTGATGATATATTGCTTTTCTCCAAAACAGCTAAAGGACATTGTCAGCTCCTCCAAAGGTTCTATGATATTACCAAGCAGTACAGTGTCATGCTCTCTCCTACAAAAATGCAGCTGGCTGCCTCCATAATTGACTTTTTGGGAGTTACTATCATTAATGGTTCCTATTCTTTGTAGCTACATATTGGTAAGTCTCTTCTAGACTTCTCTGATGGACCATTAACCATCCCACAACTCCATAAATTCCTCGGCATTATCAATTACATGTCTGAGTTCATCCCAAAGAAGGCTAAGCTCACAGAGATTTTTTATGAACTATTCAAAAGGAATGCCCCTCCATGGGCAGCACAACATATCATTGCAGTCCAGCAGTTGAAGAAAATTACCCAGTCTCTTCCACCCTTTCAGATCCCCTCTTTAGGCAAAAGAATTCTTTAGACAGATGCCAGTGACACCTCATGTGCAACAGTATTACATGAAGAAAAGGATGGTAAGAGAAGGAACTGTGAATATAACAGTGGCCCCTTTAATCTGAACAACATTACCATTCTACTTTTAAGGAGATTTCGGCAGTCAAAAGAGGAATAGAAAAATTTCAATTCCATCTGATCGACTACACCTTCTAGATCGAGATGGACGTGTCTACCTTCCAAAGAATGCTTCAATTCAAGCAGAAGACTCTCCTAGAAAATCAACTTTCGCAATGGGCAGACTGGTTCTCTAAATGGTCTTTCACCATCAAACATCTTAAAGGATGAGTTAATGTGTCAGAGAGGATCTTCTACCCATCTGAATGGTCAACGAGGGGCCAATTCCAGGGTCCCTCGTCCTAAGATAGTGATCGAAGATGAAGAAGAGGAATTTGCAACACACATCCGCTTTGAGCCTCTAGAGACAGAGAAAGAAAGGAAGCTTAGAGAGCAGTTAGAGAGGTTGGAGAACATGATTTGAGTAGGAAAAGGCTCAAAAGGCCAAGCAATGGATTCTGAGGAAATGATTTTCTTCTCTAGAGTAAGAATTCCAGAAAAATTCAAGTGGCAAACTGATAGGTTTGATGGGTCAGGAGACCCCAAGGCTCCTCTCAAGGTTTTCCTCAGTATTTCCAAGCCGTGGCAACTTGTAGATAACAGATGGGGCAAGCCTTCATGTTAACCCTATCGGGACTAGCATTGAGGTGGCTTACACAATTGGAGTCATCACAAACTCAGAATTGGGCGACGGTAGTGAAGGCCTTTACCAAAAAGTACTCCTATAATACTGAGGTGGATGTGAAACGATGGGAGCTTGAGACATTGAGGCAGCAGCCTAAAGAAGGAATCACCGCCTTCTTGATGAGATTCAGAGACAAGGCCGCCGAGATGACAGATAGGCCTTCAGAAATAGAGCAGGTAGAGATGTTAATAGAGAACTTATCAAAGCCCTATTATGATGTTCTTTATTATCAGAATTTGCAAACTTTTGATGTCTTGATAGCCATCGGCACATGGGTGGAGAACAGAATTCTGAGAGAGGTCCAGTATCAAGGAACCTCCCAAGATGCAAGCAAGAACACTCGAGTCTGTCGAGGAAAGGGTCCAAAAACTAATATGGTGAGTGCAGTTCAGCAGTCAGTCTCACCAGCCACTTCTTCACATCCCTTTATAATTCAAGCAGATGCACCCACCCAAAAGGCTCCTTGCCCAAGAGGGTAGTTTTCTGATATGGGAATGCTCATAGCGGTCGCATATGAGAAGTTAAAGAAGCAAGGATTACTAGGGATAGTGGCTCCAAGAGTGATCAGCAACCCTCCTCTAGCTTGGTATAGGGATCATGAGTATTGTGCCTACCACACTCAGAAGGGGCACAATACTGAAAGATGTTTGGGTTTACAACATGCAATTCAGGACTTGGTAGACAATGGAACCATTGAGGTCAAGATCAAGCAGTCTCCCAATGTCAATACCAACCCACTCCCTGATCATGTGAACAATATGGATGAAGAAACTACAGAGAGTGACCCCACTCAACTCATGTTACCTAGAGCTCGGAAGAATTATATGAATGCCCGTGCTTACAGAAGAGTCATAAGTCAAAGGGCTGGAATCATAAGAACCCCCAGAAGAAGAGAATCATCAGAGGAAGAGTCAAAAGATCGAGTACCCCTCGTCCATCCCTCCTCATCAGAAGAATCCACTGCACCACATTACTAACCTCTGTCATATTATCAGCCTCTACCATATCATCAACCTTTCCCCCACCATCAAAGTGGAGGAACCTCTTTATCCTATCACCCCCAATCTTCATACCCTACCTCTTACATTACATCATCTTCATACCATCCCACTTTTTATCCCTCATCATCTTCATACCAGTCCCATTCTCAAGGTTTAGTGTATAACCCAAAAGATGGATGGATGGGTATGATTGGAAGGACATGCTTGCACTACCAGATTTTTCAAAGATGACTTCATCAACAGGGTCAATGAATGCATTAGGGGAAGACCAGGAGAGTGATCCTACTTCTTTAATTCAGCCAACTGTAACTTCAGAAGATAATCCAGAGGTAATTGAAGAGATTATAGTTGATCTTCTCAGAGCAGTAACCACATTGGCCATAGGGGAGTAGATCAAAGAATACACTTCCTTAGTCCACATAGGGAGTGGCACAGAGGATGATGAGTCAAGACTGGTCCAACTTTGAGCCATTAATGATAGGACCAACCCTATGGAAATCTTCCCATCCGTATGCTCTGAATACTATAAGCGTTTGGATGCCAGAGAATTTGATGGTCATGAGGAATCTGATGAAGAATAAAGTGGGAGTGAAATCAGCAAAGAAGAGGATGATGACAATGATGATGAGGGTGAAAGTGAAGACGAGAATGTTATCCCCGAACCCTAAAACTTCCTATTTAATGTTCAGGTATGACGTCGGAGGACACCAATACCAGTGAGCATTGGGTTGCATCCGTCTTTTGCCAAGGAAGGAAGGGCGACCCCACTTGCACCTGCTACCCATGCTTAAGTAATTGGAAGAGATTCTAGACCCAAAGGGAAAGGTCAGTTGAACCTCACACACACTAGAAACCCTGGAGAAGGCCCCACTCAAACAGAGGAGAAATCACCATACAAAGTGACCAATTCAGCCTTCACCGGCTGATGGTCACCTGTGGACTGGTGTACACCCTCCAGTGAGAATACTAGCCGAAAATGGGTTAATTTACCGTGGGACCCGGATCTTCACACTCGTGCACATCAAACCACCCCCAATAGTTGGTACAACCTATTGGGAAATAGATTAACTTATCCGGACAGCCTAAGGTGGGCCCATTAGTGCCGAATAATGGAATAACCCGGTATTGGGTAAAAATCCATTTATTCCCCAAACAGCCCTTAGTGGGACTTAAGTGGCTATAAATAGGGTTCTTACCATACATTTCTTCTCCTACCAAAATAGAAAGAAGGAAAGGGAGAAAGAAGGAGAAGGAGAAGGAGAAGGAGAAGGAGAAGGAGAAGGAGAACGAGAGGAAGGAAGGAGGAAGGCTAGGGCTCCATTCTTGAGGTAAGCCCATATGCTCATCTCTCCACACACACACATAAATCTCTATCTATCTATCTTTCTCTCTCTCCTTCCCATTTCACTCTTTATTGGGAGTAATGGAGACCCAACCAAATTTCACCTACCCAACCATAAATACTACATAATGGGAGAGGGAAATTAGAGTAAGAGACCTACATTGGCAAGGTTATTCATTCAACCTTGGGTCTAAGGACAAATCCCTATGAAATCCCTACCCAAAACCCTAGGACTTAGGAATTTGAACAAATCCTCTATGACCTAACACCCTAACCTAATCCTAAGTTGGGAAAAATGAAATTAAACCTAGGTATGGTGTGTGAGAGTGATCTCATGAGCCATTAATGACCATTCCATGAGATCAACCTAAGTCTTCCCTAATGTATCCTAACCTAGACTTGTGTATTGAGGAAATTGGGTGTATCTTGAAACCCTATGTTGATCCACTCACTAATTTCACTAAACCTAAGCTAAGTGAACTGTGTGAGGATACCCTACATGAAAAACCAATCCTAAAATCACAAAACCCAATTTGTAAACTATACAAAAGGAGAAAGGGGAATGAAGTTGGGAAATGACACCCCGCTGAAAAATACGTATTTCCACCACCATACACAGGGGCCACAGGGCCAATAGGGCTGATCTGGACAAGAAAATCCCAATTTTACCTTCACCGACGGATGGTCACTAGCCAGCCGGTGAAGGTAGGAACCATCCATCGGTGAAAATATTACAGGATGTGCATTCCGTTCGGATTCATCCACCGGTGAACTCACCGACGGATGACCATCCACCAGTGAGCATCCATCGGTGAACCATTTTAAAGTTAATTTTTAATCCTTTTAATTGGGGCACAAGTCTTAGTGTCCCACTCCTCTATGAATAACCGAATAACCTAAAAACACTATGTATCCTAGGAGTGGAACGAAGAAGTGACGGGGACACGCAACACGAAACCATCAACTATCTACCGCCATCTAAAACATGTGGTGAGGGCATTTTATGTGTTTTTATGGAATGCTTGCATCATAATGCATATGTGAATGAATTTTATCATTTTGCATATTATTATATTATTCCTTATATATGGTGTTGATGTGGCATGAGAATGTGGATTATGATTGTGTATGTGTGTGTGTGTGTGTGTGTGTGTGACTGGGGTGCAGGGTAGCCAATGGTTGGTGCTGGCGGCACTGCATGCTCAGGGTGCATGTGTGCGTGTGGGTGTGTGACGGGTGCAGGGTGGCCAATGGTTGGTGCCGGTGACACTACATGCTCAGGTTGTGTGTGTGTCTGTATGTATGACTGGGGTGCAGGGTGGTCAACGGTTGGTGCCGGTGGCACTGCATGTTCAGGATGAGTGTGTGACTGGGGTGCAGGGTGGCCAACGGTTGGTGCCGACGGAACTGCATGCTCAGGGTGTGTGTGTGTGACTAGGGTGCAGGGTGGCCAACAATTGGTGTTGGCGGCACTGCATGCTCAGGTGAGTGTGTGTATGACTGGGGTGCAGGGTGGCTAATGGTTGGTGCCGAAGCACTGCATGCTCAAGGTGTGTGTGAGTGTGATTGAATTGTGTTGTGGCATATTAGAATGCATTGGGCTAGGATAACCACCCTGGTGCTACAACCCTTGCCAATAGAGGTTTACGTATTGGCTAATCCTCTCATCCGACGGTCCGTGGTTGGGAACGATTTCTGGTGACTGAGGTGCGAAGATGCCAGCGTCATGACAGACCCTCATGCGATGTTTGATTCGGTGACGGGTATACCCTACATGCGATGTTGGATTCAATGTAGTGGTATCATGGGAGGGTTATTAATAGGGGTTTGCCGGGTAACGATGTGGTTTCGGAACCGGTAAGCTCTTGACTTGCAACTAGTTAGTATCCCTGGGGACTGATAACATATATTTATGACTGGGGATAATACCTACGTTGCAGTAGCACTTATACCCCCTTTGGACTTAGAAATTGTTGCTTAGAATTGCTTGATAATAACTGGATCATGTCATTGCACTCACATAATTGCATTCATATTGATGTGATCGGGCATGAATATTCATACTGTTGCATTTTCTTGGATTGTCATGATTTCTTGTGTGCGTTACACTGGGCTACGTGGAAGCTCACCCCCTGTTGTTGCCCCTTTTTAGATGTTGATTCAGGAAATCCTTTGAAAACTGTAATCGAGGTCCCGGCTCTCTACGGAGGTGACCTCTGGGATGAGGAGCTGGTTGCGCATGAGGATGGATGCGTGTGCGATGATTGTGCATTTAAAGCACTCTGAGGATGGGAGTATCATCTTCTATTTTTTTATTCTTTTTGTACTTAACAGATGTAGCCCTATGGGGGCATAGCTATAATTCTGATTAAGATGTGAAAACATTCTTTTGTGTAAATATGGTAAATATCAATAGAAATCACCAGTTGATATATATTTTGTTTATATTATATGTATGTGATTTTAGAATTCATTTCATAATCTTATGAACTTAAAGAATTGAGTTGATCGATCGGTGGCCGTACTTGAACCCTAACACACTCGAACATAAACTAGGTGAGGGATGGACTGTGTTTATTTTTTTTATGTTCATTATTATTAATTGCTCACAAGCTTATAATTACATGTTTAATTACAATTTCTCAAATACAATGATGATATGTCATATGTTACATTGGTCATTTTACAATTTTGATATGAATTGTTATGGAATTGTATGTCAGGATCCAATGTGGCCGAGGTGGTACTGGTACCGTGATCACTATGTGTTTGGTTGTGTGTGAGATAGAATTCAGCATGGCCGAGGTGGTACCGGTGCCATCATTTCCGTATGTATGTTGCATTCATGTATTGATTATATGCATTAGAGTTAGTTGTAGTCGTAAGTTACACTTTGTGGTCAAGGTCTCATTGGTATCGTGTACCTTGAGACTGCATTTGGAAATAGATACGCTTCGTGGTCGACGATTGGTACTGGTGTTGCATAGTCCATATTCAATTGTAATATCCATGCTAGATTAAGTAAACGGTCTCGGGTTTCACTTTGTGGCAGATGTGTTACCGGTATCATGTACCCGGGACTGTATTTGGAGATGAATTACACTTTGTGGCCGAGGTCTCGCTAGTATCATGTAATTTATACTAACTGTATCATTATGAAGGCATGTAGTATATATGTGGTTATGTATCATTCCCTATGCAATGAACCCTTGCCAACAGGGGGTTGAGGTGTTGGATAACCCATTGTGATATATTTAATGTGCCATTCTGGAATGCCACACCCACAGTATGATGTGATTGTTGTCAGAGGTGGAAACCTATCCGGCGTGGCTAATGTGTTATCGGTGCTGTGACTACCAGGAGGGGGTTATCAAGGGTTTGCTGGGTGACCCATGGTCGCATATGGGCACCGGTAGGATTCTATTCACTGTTAGGGTTTGAATCCTTGCATAGTTGATGGAGGTTTTGAGACGAAGGATACAACCTAATATACCGTAGTAGCATTTTACTAGACTTAGTTGTATTGTTAGGTGGATAATAAATAAATAAACTGCATCACGAGCATCATGGACTATGTGTTTAATTTTTGCTATCATGCATCATGAATTATTATTACTATTATCTTACTTAGATGTGCTTGACCCCACCCCTCATTGAGCGAGTTGAAAAGCTCACCCCATGTATACACACTTTTAGATGATGATGTAGGTACGGTTGTGCTTGTGGCTAATGACTCTTTTTCCTCTGGACCTAAGTACGGAGTGAGCACTGGTGGATGCTGGATGTGGTGGAGCATGGCCAGGACTTGTGCGTATGCAATACTATGAGGTGTTCGGCCATTTTCAATGAGGACTTAAGGCACGATTTTGTCAATACATTCTACTGTGAAGTGCAAAGCCCTGTTGTGCCTTGCTCCTTAGGGAATTCATATTCTGAAATCATCAATGACTGCATTGCATAGGTTGCCCCTATTATTTGTGCGAGATGTATTGGATCTATCTCGATTGGCACTTTCACATTAGTGAGGGACTTTAAGACCGCTTCACGGTGTGAAGGGGAGGCTTGAATGTTCTACTGTTAGGGCCTTACCCTTATAGTCTTTTCCGCTTCGAATCTCCGTTACACTAGCAGGTTTCTTCACAATGATCTCCGTGGGATAGCGATCCTCATCATCGTTGTCTGTTATGGTAATTATGCCTACCATAGGATCATCTTCTTCTTCAGATTATCCTTCCCTGCTAGGAGTAGGAAGTCGAGGTCCTCCACAAATATCTAGAGCCCTGGCTCGCACTTTCTTGACCGCATTGGAAAGTCACATAACCACTGTATCCACCATTTCTACAAGTGTGGCATGCCCCCTGCTTTTTCAAGGATTCCCATTTGCTCAGTGTAGTGGAATTCACCGATGGCTACTTCACCTAACATTTACTCAATTTCATCAGCCTCGAGTTTTATGTCAACCAAACGATTATAGACATAACCCATGTGTTCTGCTATAAGGTTTGCTTCACCTTCAAAGTGATCTTATACCCCTCACTATCTTATGAATCCGATGTCGGCTCTTCTCCTTCTATGTGAATTGTGAGTGCCGGTTGAATAGCATCTGTGGGATCAACCATCGGGTCATCCTCGCCAACACCATACACAGAATATCCTCCCGGATCCCTGGGTGAATAGTACCCTGATTCATCATCTTCATTATTGTCCCAAGGTCCCTGGTAATCATTGTCATTCCAGTCCTGGTACTCATCATCACCTTGAGAGTCATCCCCATCTCATCTTTGCTCCCATCCTCATCATCGTCGTCATCATCCTCTTCTTCACTGATTTCCCCCTCACTTGGTTCTTCATCAAATTCCTCCTGATCATCAAATTCTCCTGAATCCAAACGCTGGTAGTATTCAGAGCATATGGATCGGAAGATTTTCATAGGGTTAGACTTGACCTCATTAACTCGAAGTCAGATCAGACAAGACTCATCATCTTCTGTATCACTCCTTATGTGGATTAGGGAGGTGTGCTCTTTTATCTGCTCTCCTATTGCCAATGATGTTACTGCTCTGAGAAGGTCATCTGTAATCTCTACAATTATCTCTGATTATCTTCCGAAGATATGGTTGTCTGAATTAGAGAAGTGGGATCATCACCTTGGCCTTCTCCCAAAGTATTCACCGATCCCCGTTGATGAGGTTATCTTTGGGGAATCTAGTAATGCAAGCATATCCTTCCAGCTGTACCCGTCCATCCATCCTTCTTTTGAGTTATCCACCGAACCTTAAGAATGGGATTGGTATGAGGGTGATGAGGGATATGAGGCGAGGTGATATGAAGGTGATGTGACATAAGAAATAGGGTATTGTGAGGAAGATAGGGGATGATAAGATGATGAGGTCTCTTCCCCTTGATGGTGTGGTGAAGGATGATCATATGGTGAAGGTTGATGGTATGGTGGAGCTAGGTAATATGATGAGGGTTGGTAATCTGGTGGTGGTTGGAGGTGTGGTACGATGGATTCTTCTGCTGATGAGGAAGGAAGAATAGCGAGTGCTTAATCTTCTAATTCTTCTTCTAATGGCTCTCTCTCTTTTGGGAGTCCTCGTGACTTTCCAGTAAACACGGCCATTCATGTGATTCTTCCGATCTCGGGGTGTGATCAACTGCGTGGGATCACTCTCTGTTACTTCTTCGTCTAAGCTGTTCACATGATCATAGAACATGGGATGACAAAAGTGTTTATCTGACTGGTGCATGTAAATGGCCCTTCGGAAGGAGTCGCACTCCTTTTGACAAGCATCTTTAATGAAACCACTTATGTGCCCTACTAATTCAAGAGGAAGGGACGTTCTTTGCACAATGAGGTACTTTTTTCTCCATTCAACATGCCACTCCTCGTGGTACTTCTTATAATTTCTAATAAAATGGGTTGGATCGAAGAATCGAGGATCTAAATTCTTTCAGTCATCCATTGTTGCCAGCATATTGACACTTCCATGGTATGGGAGTGGATTGGTATTGATATTAGGAGATTGCTTGACCTTGACTTCAATAGTCCCATTGTTTACCAAATCCTGGATTGCATGTTACAGACCCAAACATCTTTCAGTGTTGTGCCCCTTCTAGGTGTGGTAAGCACAGTACTCATAGTCCCTATACCAAGTTGAGGGAGGGTTGCTGATTACTCTTAGAGCCACTGTCCCTAGCAATCCTTGTTTCTTTAGCTTTTCATACACTGCTACCATAGGCATTCCCAAATCAGTGAATTGTCTCCTTGGGCAAGAAGCCTTCTGAGCAGGGGCATCTGCTTTTATCGCAAATGATTGTGAAGAGGTGGCAGGTGAGACTAACTGTTGGACAGTGCCAACCACATTGGTTTCGGGACCCTTTTCGTGTCCAACTCTGTTGTTCTTTCCTACATCTTGGGAGGATCCTTGATACTGAGCCTCTCTCAAAATTATGTTTTCCACACACATGCCGGTGGCTATTGGGGCATCAAAAGTCTGTAGATGTTAATAGTAGAGAACATCATAATAAGGCTTTGACAAATTCTCGATCATCAGTTCTACTTGTTCTGCTTCTGAAGGCCGATCTGCCATCTTGGTCGCCTTATCCCTAAACCTCATCAAGAAGGCGATGAATCCTTCTTTGAGTTGTTGTCTCAACCTCTCAAGCTCTCAACACTTTGAATGTTCTAGTTTTGAGGCTAGCCAAGAGCATTGGCATCAATATGGAAGAAATGAGGCCGTCAAGTCAGTACAAGCATATGATAATACCAAAAGAGAAATCTTGGGAATCCTCACCCATCACTGTAATAATCAGCTTGGTAAAGTTTGACATTGATTTCCAAGTCATTGACATACCAGCATCTTTCAACATGCTCCTAAGAAGGCCTTGGTTACATCACGCAAAGGCTGTAGCTTCCAGCCTCCATCAGAAAATGAAATTCATTCATGAAGGGAAAGTGATTACGGTAACTAGAGATACCAAAATGGTCAACACTTTAGCCAATGTTGAAAAAGGAGAAGAGCAAGACCATGAAGTCCAACTTAGTGGTTTTGAGTTAGTGGTAACTTGAGCAGGCATTGCCAAAGAAATCCCAAAAGAGAAAATCTTGGTTAATTATGAAGCAGTCTGGAGCCCCCTAGTGAATCAAATGATGAAGAATATGTAATATTTTCCTGGCATGGGACTAGGGAAATATAATCAGGGAGTTCCAAAATAGCCTAGTTTGGCAGTGAACAAAGGAAAAAGTGGTATCGGGTACACTTCTCAAACCACTAGACCAAGAAGCAATAACATCGGCAAGGGGCTGGAAGCCTGCTGAAAACTCCCACTGGCCCCCTATGAGGTCATGTTATTAGGGATGGGGTTAAATATTTGGCCACACATCATTTCCAGAAATGACGAAACGAGTAAAATTTATTCGTTTCATCTTTCACATTTCTTGAATCATAAATAGAAATAAATTTCAATTTTTAATTACAAAAAAAAGTGATACGAAACAATTTTAACAAATGGTTTTTATCAATTTTCTCCATTTCTAAGAAAAAGAAAACGCTGAACGCGTTTCTGAGGAGGTTGTCAAACGGTGCCTAAAGATCGGTCCGTAATGGTTTAGTGGTAGATTTTGGTTTCGGTTTCCATTTCCCACTCCCGCCTCATGCTCGATCCTGTGATCATTTCAAACGATTCTCTCCGTCTCTCTCTCTACCCTAGCGTTCTTCCCATGGAAATGACGGAGGAAATCACGGAGGAGCAGAGGAAAAGAGCTGAAGCAAACCTACTTGCGGCTCTGGCAAAGCGTCGTCAGGCAGCAGAGAACAAGAGAGAAGACCCAGAAACTTGGAGGCTCTTCAAGTGCCCTAAGGTTCTGCCGGAACCCAATCTTCTCCAGAAACCCGCAACCGTGTCCTGTAAAGCTCTGCCCAAGCCCGAAGTATTTTTGCCGCGGAGAATTTTCCGTCTCAGGCTGGAGATTTGTTCTCCCGATTCATTTTCTGCCACTCCGGAACCCTTGCCGGATTCTCCTTACCCCGGAGATGCCGAATGCTTGCAGAAGCTCGATGACTGCCTTTCAGTTGTAAGAAATTATTCGTCCATCAAACCTAGTACGTTTTTCATATATAAACTGTAGGAATTTGCTAGGAATGCAATGGACTTGCATACTACTTGTCCCGTCTCATCATTCTTGAGTATTGTAAGGGTTCCCTTCAGTTGGTATGGGCTTGTGTTCTTGGGTTAACGTATCTTTTTCTTTTATAATTTTGATGACTAGGTCATGCCTTTGCGGTATACTCAAAATCAAAGTGGCGGGAATGGTTCTGTTTATAATCTCTGCGACTACGACGTGGTTTTAAAGTGTTTAAAATCTTCCAAAGGCATTGACTGTCAGGAGATTCCTCATCTAACGCTAAGAGCTGTTCAGTCGCTATCACATTCTTTTGTCACTGGGCGTTGGATACCTTGCAGACCAGAACATTTGCCTGATGATGTGGTTGATTCTTTGATAGGATCATTGCCTAAAACGTTATTGGATTCACTTTTTCCGTTTCAACTTGATGGTGTGAGGTATGCCTTGCGTAGAGGTGGACGTTGTCTCATTGCAGATGAGATGGGCCTAGGGAAAACTCTCCAGGTGACTTTTTTAAGCATTGCAGTTTATGTAGTTGGTTCATGCTTGTGCTGTAACCCCATATTCTTGTATGTTGTATGATGGAATGATTGGTGGAACCAGTGTGTTTTGCTTAAAATAAAGGAATAATCTTTTACCAAGAAAAAAAAAAAATGAAGGTCTAATATTTGGTTGGTTGCCTCTAAATTCGAAAGGATTGGTTATCCACTTTAATTTCACTTCCAAAGTTATACTTACGGTACTAAGAGCTACTCCTCCGACAAGTTGGTGTTGACTTTATTTTTTCCAAACTTTACTCAAAAGTATAGAATAAAGACAAGATAAAATCATTTTTCTGATCTGACCACCAACTGGACTTCATATCACAGCTCATTACAACTTAAACCCATTAAAGAAAACCGATAAACTTTAACCACATGACCATAGTTGTCACGGCGTCAAATCGATCCAAGGCGGTGGAGGGGTGGCTAATCGATTTGGCGACGAATCGCCCATTATGGCGTTGCCATGGCTGTCAAATCGCCCATGTGTCATTTTTTATTTTTCCTATTTTCTAAAGTTATTTTTTATATTATTTTTTTATTTTCCCAATTTTCTAAGAAAAAATATAGTAGTCATTAGAATGTAGACAATAGACAAGTATTTTAATCCATCCAAATCAAAAGATAAAGACATTGCTGTGAAATAACAGAAAATGATTCCTTCCATCCTACATCAATAATTGCACAAGACCACATTGAATTGACAAGTGGGTGAAAAAAGATGCACACAGGCCAACAAGACATTATTATAAATTTGTAAAAACATTTATATGAACCAACATATATCATAGATTCACAGGAAACATTGTTAAAATATGTTGCAACAGAATAGAAGTAGAAATTTATATGAACCAACGTATATCATAGATTACAATGGCTTTTTCCCCTAGCATATAGACTTACCTTGCTTAATATTAATACAATCCACAATACAGAACATGGTTCTTAATCATGGAAAATTTGGTAATTGAAGACCACAATCTGACAATCATGACTGCTAGAAAATTTGCATCGATGAAAAAGACAATACAAGTATACAACATTACCAAAAAAAACCAAGGAAATCAGAACAGAGAAAGATTTATGTTCTGTGTGAGTGAACTAAGGAAGAGGAAGAAGAAGATTAGAAGAAGAGAAGAGACTGATTACTGATTAGTAGTAGAAAAAGGGGGGAAAAAAAAGAGGTGAAGACTCTGAAGAGTCGAACAAACCAGACTCTATAGGGTCAAGGAAGAAGAAGGTTAGAAGAGGAGAAGAAGAGAAGAAGAGAAGAAGCCAGAGGCAAAGAAGAAGAAGGTTAGAAGAAGAGAAGAAGAGTCCATAGACTCAAAACCAGAGACAAGGAAGAAGAAGTTTAGAAGAAGAGAAAAAGAGTCGAACATACCTATCTTCGCTGGAGCACAGAAGCAGCAACGTCGGAGTAGGAACAACTATCGCCGGAGCAAAATAAGATCAGAACAGAGAAAGATTTGTGTTCTATGTGAGTGAACTAAGGAAGAGGAAGAAGATTAGAAGAAGAGAAGAGACTAATTACTGATTTAGTAGTAGAAAATGGGGAAGAAAAAATGAGAGGTGAAGACTCTGAAGAGTTAAACAAACCAGACTCTGTAGGGTCAAGGAAGAAGAAGGTTAGAAGAGGAGAAGAAAAAAAGAAGAGAAGAAGCCAGTGGCAAGGAAGAGGTTAGAAGAAGAGAAGAAGAGTCGATAGACTGAAAACCAAAGACAAGGAAGATGAAGGTTAGAAGAATAGAAGAAAAGAAGAGTCGAACATACCTATCTTCGCCGGAGCACGGGAATAGCAACGCCGGAGCAGGAACAGCTATCGCCGGAGCAAAATAAGGGTTGAAGGGAGTCTTCGGTCTTCACTTTGAGACTTAGGGTTGGAGGGTTGAAAGAGAGTCGGAGTCGCGACTTGTCTCTTTGGTCTTAATTTAGATTTTTTTTTTTCTTTTTCATTGGTTCAACTTATTAATTTACACTTTTATCCCATGTAGCATTAATTTGTACATTTCAATTACACCTGCCAATAACATTATTAGAAAGAGAATCAATTTAGTAATTAACAATAATAACTTCAAAAAAAAAATGGCGATCGATTTATGTGTACAATGTCATAAATCGTCGCCGGGGACGATTTGGTGACGCCATACGACCCTTGGCGGTCGATTAATGAAGGTGACACTAATCGGTCCACCGATTTGCCCTCTCCAAAATGCCGGGACGCCTTGGCGACTATGCACATGACCTGCCTTACAATAGCCCCCAATTATCAACTTGTAGGCTATCCAAGGGATATTGTAGCTGGGAATCCTGTGGTGGAAAAGGTATATGCCACAAGAGGACTTAGTAGATTTAGGGTAAAATTAGAAATAGGACCTATGGAGAATGTTGTAGATTGGACACTAATCTAGTCAAAATTAAGGATCAGCGATCTGGCACTGTCCTAGAATGACTGTCCTTGTCTGATACTAATCTGGCCCATTTACATGTTTCTAAACTAATTTAGGTGGTGAATAGGACTGACTAGCCGTTATGTTTAGAACAATGATCCTTGTGTGCCACTTTATCTGCTGCTTCATTTCAGTGAGTTAGTAACACCATTTGTAGGGTGTTGCAATTTCAGAACTAGAACAACCAATAGTAATAAGAAGAAGCTAGGTAGAAGAAGAAAATAAGGAGAAAGAAGAGCAGCAGGATACTGCTGAGAGCCGATAGGGTTAATACAAAAGAAACAATTACAAGGACAAGTATGCCATCGTAGAACAGGCGGTAACTTAAAGAACAAATGACAAAGCACTCTACTGGAGGTTATGACAAGAATTTCCCTGTGGCAACACATATGATAACTTAACACAGGGTATTTTGGTCAATAGACAGGTGCATTTTAACCAAAGTGCCCTTGAGATGTGGAAATGAGAGGAAAAAGGAAACAAAGGGGGGAAATCCTTGAGACGCTTTTTCCTGCCTAGTGGGTGGATGTGGCAAAGAAAATGGCAGCATGGAACCAAGGTTTTAAGTATCCTTCCATATCCGCTGATGCTAATTCATATGTATCGTATCTTTAAGGTACTAATATTAATGCAGGAGTAGATTACAAGAAACTACCCCAGCAATTTATAACCCCAAACAATACAAATAGGACCAGGAAACAAAGAAATAAGACCTTCAAATAAACCCCCAAAGATACAATATTCATATAGGAGCAAAACCAGCCCAAAACACAACCCGATAGGAGAGAGAAAGACCTGCTATAGAGCTGGAGAGAGAGAGGTGCGGCCAGGTCTGTAGGAGTCCGATTGAGCTGCACTCTTGGGCGTAGATAGTCCCTAGGGAGGGTACAAAAACCCCCAAAGTTGAGAGGATTCTGACGGCTGGTTATGAAGTTACAGGCTTTCTTGATTTTCTGACCTAGGAGAAATAATCGCAGGCTTCAGGAGAGAGAATCAAATCTGGTTTGTAACTTGGACAGATCTGAACTTATGAATATTCACAACAATCGTATACTTCAACAACAGTAACTTTAGGATAAAATAGAAAGCTTTAACCAAGAAGAAACAAAGGGAAAAGTGGGGGAGGAGTGGCTGTCTTGGCCCGGGCTTCTCACCCACAGCTATCCCGGCTGTTCTAAGCAATTGACTGCAATTATTCTTTATTCAAATCTCCCATTATGAGTACATAGGCTCCTCTATTTATAGAGGGCAGAATAGCAATCAAACTACTACTAGGAGCTAGTTTCCCAATAGGACTAGACACTCCTACTTCAACTAGGAGCTACTTTCCTAATAGGACTAGACACTCCTACTACAACTAGGAATTCAAAATTGGACTAGGAATAATAAACCTATGTGGAAAACAAATAGAGTCCTAAGACAATTTGGAGTCGACATACCACTTACTCAACTCGATGGGCCCAATGGCCCACTAATTAATTAAAAACAACTACTAATTATTCCCCTAGCCGATGGGCCCAATTGGCCCTTATTTGTACTTAGCCACTCAGGTGGACCAAGTAGGGGTTCGGCTGGCTTCTTGGCTGGACCCTAGCCACTTAGGTGGACTAAGGCTGGACCCTTCTTCCTCTCATATTTCCTTCCATAATGTGGATCTACATCAAATATGATACATAAAAGAAATTGCATTGGGTCAATACATGACCCAATATGGTAGATACCTATCGATATGCTTGATAGATATTTTACAAACTACAGACACAATTTGTGGCTGCAAAACACTTGCCGAGAGCTCCTGTAAGGTACTCTAATACTTTTTTGTTTTCTTGCAAAATCAACTCAGTTCCTTGCTCCAACTGGCAAAGGGAATCTAGTTATGTTGATTTTATCATAATTTGGGGAATAAACAGCCTGGAACGAAGGATAAAAACCATGTTTGCTAAGAATTTTTTGCCCAAATATTGATTTTCAGTATCACTTTTTGCAACGAACCTCTGGATTAGTAGAAAAAACAACCTGTATGATTGCATCAAACTAGGTTTTTGGCAATGATATCTGCATCTAAACCCTAAATCTTTTCCAACCTGAAAATGAAAACATTTTTGGTATTAGTACATGTAACCTCATATCCTTAATACATGATGTATTTTACATATTACTTATTCATAGTGTTTTATGCTTCAAAACTGTATTTTGCATGTGTCCTAATCATTTTCATACGCTTTTTTACCACTTCCATGTGGATACGACACTATAACTCTCATAAAATCACCTTTCCAATATGATACCCAATAGCGATACTTTAAACCTTGCACAAAACCTGGCCTACTTATTTGTATTAGCTTCATTAACTCAGCAATGCACACTTTTGTAATTTGATTAGTGATTACTGTCCGTCTTATAAAGTTGTATCTTGTTCATATGTTTGAATTGTCAAAACAAAGTCAATCTACAATGTCTATATCTCTTTTTTTTTTTCCAATAATAATTTTTGTATCTATTTGTAAACATTTTGTTATGTTCTTTCTATCAGATTTTAGTCAGGAACACATTCACATCATTAAATGTTATCTTTGACGCTTTCATGTAAATCATGTAATGTGTTCGTCTTCTTGTAGGCAATTGCAATTGCGAGCTGTTTTATCAATGAAGGTCCTATCCTTGTTGTTTGCCCAGCTATTCTGAGATATTCTTGGGCAGAAGAATTGGAGCGTTGGCTTCCTTTTTGTTTACCCACAGATATCCATCTTGGTATTTCTTTAGAGTCAATTCTAGTTATGCTTTTTATTTGCAGTGTTGTTGAGGATGGCATTTGCATGAATATCATCTTCTTCATTTTTGGTCTTGTGTGGCCGCCTTTTTTCTAACTGATGTAGAAAAATTTTCCTTGATCTTTCATTTTACATAAAGCGCAACAAAATTGAATTTTGCTAGCCCACAAAATTGGCAGATTTAGAATTTTGAATGGTTTTGGCCTGGGAAGTTCTAAAGCTCAACCTTTTCTTTGTTGCAATCCTTGTCCCTGGTTAATCTTCTCATTTTCCCAAGGTAGTATAAGAAAGGCGCACTGTAATTACTCCTTTCAAGATGAGCAAAATTTCTTTCTTAGTTTCTTGGCCTCTGATTCTGTCTTTAAAAATAATCTGGCAAGCTACCCTGTTCCAGCCATGCTTCAGCATATGCTTTGGATTAGGGTGACTTGTCCAGTTCAAGTGGGGATCAAAGTGTGATTGGTTCAACAAAAACAATTGGTATCATTACAACCATTCTTTTTCCCTTGGCCTACTTAAAACTAAAGACAAAACTCAAGACCCAACCCATGTAATGTAGACAAGGATAGATAAACTACCAAGCCTTCAGCTGCAGGATTTTTTATCAGAAGAACAACCATATAACCACAGCAGAATAGCAAAAACAAACAGATCATAACTTAAGGAAGAATCAGATCTGTAAACAGAATTTTGGATTCAGGAACTGTAGTTTATGAGATCAAAACATAAACAACTGAAAGGACTAAACCAAATATAGGAATAGGGTCATCTCAGATGATAAACCATGAACAAACATCCATAGAAACAGAAGAGAACAGATTAGCTCTATCTGTTCGGGTTCCTGGTCTGTAAAGTCACTACAGGACAAAAATCAAGAGATTTTCAATATCTCAAAATTGACTGGTCAGAAACAGCCCAAACCAGGGTCGAGTTTCATTTTGGTAGGGAGAAAGGTTCGACCAGAATTTTAGCCAAAGCCTATTAATGTAGGACTAGATTTGAAAACTCAAACTAGACCCAAACTGCAGGAACTTTTAGTTAAAGAACAACCATAACCAGCCAACACACCAAATAAATCAGACCAACAGAACAATACACAAATCAGCAAACTATCGATCTTAGGAACCAATACTGATTAGGACAGAACAGTATCGGTCAAGTAATAGTAATCCAGGAACTGAATGCAGCTCAAATAAGTTCAAATCAACAGTAACAAAGAACCAAAGTCTAAATATAACAGTAGAAATTCAATTAACCCAATCGATCACAATTCTGGCCAAGGCAGATCACTAGAAGACAAAAACTAAGAGATTTTATGAAGCTTCCAATCGGCTGGTCAGAATGGCCCATAAATTGGATCGAGTTTCACCCTGGTGGGGAAGAACACTCGACCAGAATATCAGCCTTAATAGAAGTCTCTAACAGCTACAGGAGACAGGGCCGATTGTACAGAAAAGGGGCAATTTCTGGGCAGAATATGAAGAGTAATACTTGAGTCAATTAACAGCAGCAGATCCCTGAAAACAGAGCTTGAAAATACTTGAAAGAAGAATAAGAAAACACTTGTAGAACCCTCTTTGACTTCACGCCGCAAGGAGTTGCTTGGAGCAGACACCAAACCCTTCTTCTTTGATCAAACACAAAGAAACACTCCAGAGGAGAAAATGCAGCAGCATAATTTTTTGGTTATGAAAATCGTGGGCAATGAGAGGGCCCTTTCTTTTATTTATAATGATGGGGGGTGCTTACAAATAATAGCAACTCAGAAGTTACTAAATTTGAGTTACTAAAACTACTAACATGTAGTTACTAAAAACTGAAATTGTAAACTAATGAAAAAGGAAACTAAATATAGACTTAAATTAGAAACTAATAATGGACTGACATTAGAAACTAAATCCCTATCAATACGCAAACCGTGGGCTAATAGATCAGACCTGGTCGACTCAATCAGCCACTAGGGTCGACCCTCTTCTTCCTTCTTGAGTAGACCTTCAAATCTGCATCACCTATGACTGGAAGTGCTTCAGGGAGCAGGGAACTGATTAGGGAGTTTAATGGAATTCTGGGCAGAAACAACCCCTCCTTGCTTTTGCTTGTAAGCTTAGGAATGTCAAAGCCACCCTCAAGCTTTGGAACTACGATACCTTTGGAAATAGCTCCTCTCGGGTCTCTGAAGGTAGGAATAAGCTTAATTCCATCCAAGCCCAGCTTCAATTGGATCTTCTCAACACAGCCCTGGCTGAGGAAGAGAAAGCTGCAGCCTCTGATCTTTCCCTTCTTCTTGGCCAAGAAGAAAGCTTTCTTCGCCAGAAAGCTCGAATCAAATGGCTGGACTTGGGTGACTCAAACTTGGCCTACTTCCATCGTTTCCTCAGCTAGGAATAATGCCAACATGATCCCTATACTTTCTTCCTCCTCTGAGATTGATCTGTTCTCCCCTGATCTTATTAAAGTTGAAGCAGGCTCCCACTTTTAGAGACTCTTCAGTCCTCCCCCTCCCCCCTCCTCCCTCCTCTCCTCTCCTCTCCTCTCCTCTCCTCCTGAATCTTCTTAATAAGTCTATCCCCGAGAATCTCCTCCCTTACCTCCAATCCATTCCCAGCGAGTAAGAGATCCTCTCAGCCATTCTTTCCCAAAAGGCCAACAAAGCCCCGGGCCCCGATGGTTTCAGTATGGGTTTCTTTTCTTCATAATGGAATATAATCTATATGGACCTCATCCAAGCGGTGCGTAGCTTCTTCTTCAATCCCAATCAGATCAGAGGGATCAACCACACTTCCTTTGTCTAATCCCTAAAAAGGAAGGAGCGGCCTCCATGAGTGACTTCATACCCATTTCTCTTTGCAATCTCCTCTACAAATTCATTGCCAAAATCCTTGCAAACAGAATTCAGAAAGTTATTGACCCCCTCGTCAGTCTAAACCAATCTACCTTCATTGTTGGGAGAAGTATTGTGGACAATATAATCCTTTGTCATGAGATTGTCCTTGGCTTCGACCGCAAGTCTCACCCCCCCAGCTGCTCTCATCAAAATCGACATTGATAAAACTTTTGACACCATTAGCCGGGATTTTATCTCCAATGATCTGCTCCAGATGGCTTTCTCGGCATCTTTTGTCCACTGGATTCGCATTTGTATTTCTTCCCCTCGCTTCTCAGTCTTAGTGAATGGTAGCCCTGCGGAATACTTTCCCTTGGGGCACGACATTCGTCAAGGCTGCCCCCTCCCCCCTACTCTTCTCCCTCTCTTTAGAGATTCTTTTCCGTTCTATTCAATCGGCCAATGACTTTCATCTCATTTCTCCCATCCCTAAATGCAAGTCTCTTCTTCTTTCTCACTTGGCTTTCACTGTTGACATCATGATCTTCTCCAAGGCCGATTCCCTTTCCATCTCCACAATCATGATCAACCTCCAATCCTTTGAAGACTTTTCAGGTCTCAAAATCAATCTCCTTAAATCCAATATCTTCCTTTCCGGTGTTTCCCTTGAGGCTAAAGCTAGCCTTAGTGACCTTTTTGGGATTCCTTTGGTTCCTTTCCAGTTAAATACTTGGGCCTCCCCCTCATCTCTACCAGGCACTCCTCCCACCATTATACCCCCTACTCGATCACCTTCGGAAAAAGCTTCAGCTTTGGAATGTTAGACTCCTTTCTTTTTCCGGTAGGCTTACCTCGATTAAGTCGGTTCTCCAATCCTTGTACCTATATTGGTCAGGAACCTTTATCCTCCCTACCTTGGTGATCAAAACTTTTAAAAGTCTTCTTTGTTCCTTCCTCTGGAAAGGCTCTGACTCTTCCAGATTCCTCAAACCCCTTAGCTAGAAAAAGGTCTGCCTTCCTAAATTCGAAGGTGGTTTAGGAATCAGGAAGATCAAGGATGCAAATAAGGTTTTAAGCTTATCTGGAAAATTGTGTCCAAACAATAGTATTTGGGTAGACTGGATCCATTCCGGTTTGCTCAAATCCAATTCTGTTTGGACTGCGCCTTCCATTCATGATGCATCCTGGATTTGAAGGAAAATTCTTGAGCATAGACCGACTGCCCTTGCTGCCATATCTTACTCGATCGCTAACGAGCAATCCATCTCCCTCTGGAATGATCCTTTTGGCATCCTATCTTAGTTGATATCTCCCAGAACTATTTATTCTTCTGGCCTCCCCCCTAATGCCTTGGTCTTCTCGATCCTCTCTCCCATAGGTTGGTCCCCTCCCTCTTGTCCCCCTCCTTTAAGGGACCTCTGGTCCTCCCTTCCCCCTCTCCCCTGGTTATCAGGGAAGAGAAGATAAATTTTCCTGGACCTCGTCTTCCAATGGGATTTTCTCCTCCGCCTTTGCATGGTCCTATTCGCGACCCTTCCCCTCGGGTTCAGAGTATAAGGCTGCCTGGTTCAAGGGTCATATTCCTCTCCATAGTTTCACCCTATGGCTTTGCCTGACTAACTGCCTTCCCACCCAATCCTTCCTCATATACCACCACATTCCTGCCACCCTTGCCTGCTGCCTTTGCCCTTCTGGGATTGAGGATATCCCTCACCTCTTCTCTTGCCCCCTTTCCTCCCAGGTTTGGAAGATTGTCCTCTCTCACTATTGGCCGACCAGAAGACCTATTCTTCCCTTCGATAGAGAATGGATTTGGGTAGATATGACCTTCTCGGGCCCTTCCATTTGTGATTGCATCTGCAAACTGGCTTTTTGTGCTACTATTAACCACCTCTGGATGGAGCGTAACATCTGTAGATGGACCCCCAAATCCCTTTCTCCAGACCAGATTTAGAAAGCTATCTACTTTGATGTTACTTCCAAAGCCCGTTCCCTAACTGGCCTTCTCTCTCGCTCCATCCCCAGCTCCTCTAAGAACTCCCTTATTATATCCTCTTGGAACCTGCAGGCTGATATCATCCACCCTGCTCCCCCCCTGTTTGAATTTTGGAAGTAGCCGCAAGCGTACGGATCAGTGTAGCTAATGGGTCGAACACAAGGAGAGCAACCACTTTATTTTAAGCTTCTTTTAGTAATGCGAAAGTGTAATGATTGATTATGGTGATCTACTTCAACTACCATCCTAACACAAATGCATCTAAAAACATCCTAACCAACACAACTAGGGAAATTGGAAATTGGAAATTGGAATTGCAATAAAAATTGAATGACCTAACTATTCACATCTAGGAATTTAAATACTCAAACCACGCAATTAAAAAGCAAATAACTGAAAGTAAAAGTGCTGAAAGTAAAAAAGTGCTGAAAAGTAAATAAATAAAATAAAAGGGGAAAAAGCTAGAGAGAGGCACACAAGTAGGTATCTCTACTTAGCCCGAGGGATGCACCATAAACAATATGAGCTTCCCTACTTGACCATAGAGTACTCTTACAAGGGCTTTTCTACTTGGTTTTAGGGGAAAGGATGCAATATAAATAAGAAAGTAAAAGGATGGTTTCATAGCTAGAGAGGGGCAAAGCCAACACATGCATTTAGCCAAGGACCTTGGGGGAAAGGGAAAACATCAAAGTAAAAATTGAAATTTAAAACCTAATTTAAGAATGATGGGTAGAAAGAAGAGGGAATGAGAGGAGGGTGAGAAGACTACTGTAGAAGACTACTTACTTGAACTTGAAAACTTGATTGAGATTTGAAATATTACCAGTACTAAAAACCAGATCTGGAATAAACCAAACCTGAAATTGCTAGT
>NC_056561.1:25333122-25334952 GCF_013358625.1 Macadamia integrifolia | reverse complement strand
CTTCTCTTTTATGCACAATCTCTTGGCTGAATTTATATGATGAGGTACAGGAGAGAGAAGAGAGAGAGAGAATCGTAGGAGAGGGGATCTCCCACGATTTTGATTTCTTTTTTTTTTTTTTTTTTTTCTATTTTTTCTCATTTTTTTTCTTTTTCTCTCTCTTCAAACTTGCACATAGCTCTCCTTAGCTGACCTCTATTTTTTGCTTAAATCGATTGTGATGAGTAGGAGAGAGGAAATCTTTCAAAAAAAAGGCAGCCAAGAGGTTTGAACTTTAAACCTCCTAATGAGGAAGGGATTTTGCACACCACAACTCACCAACTATGCTAGGTAGTTGTTACAAAAAACGAATCTTCAATCACTTAAGGGTGTGGTCCATCGATCCTTCTTGGCATTTGGAATATTCCTTATACCCATAGGACAACTGCAGACGGGCTGGTTCTACATCTCGGTTCAATTTTGATCCATTATTCTTTTTTTGGCCTAGAAAGAATAATCACTTGTACGGGTGACCAAACAGATGTGTACTTTTAATTGAACACGTCCATCTTGTTTAGAATTTTGTCCTCTTCGCAACTATGAAAAGAAACAGGACCTCTTTATGTGTAAAATTGGAGATATAGCGCCCGATAGTCCTTAAGGTCTTGAAAATATAAAACCTGCAAAAAGAGAGTAAAACCCAAGGTAGCTCCATTCTAAATATGTAAAATGCATGCTTTTATACCCTAGATTTCACACATAAATGTGCTCATCACCCCCCTCGTGCTTTTCTTTGGTGCTTTGAGGGTGTTCCCTTTGGTGTCTTTTGATTGTGTTTTCTTTGTTTTCCCCTTGGGTTGACTTCTCCTTGTTGGCTTAAACCTCCCTCCCCTCTTTTTCCCTTGTATATTCTTCTTCCTTGGTAATGAATTATATATTCATTAAAAAAAAAAAAAAAATGGTTTGATGATCAGCAATAGATCCCTTGAAAAAACCTTGAAGAAGAAGAACGTTGAAGAAAAAAAAACCTCTCGGGCTTCACACCGCAGAGAGTCAACTGGATCAAACACTAGTTCCATCAGCCTTGATTAAGCACAAGACGACTCTTTATGGAGAAGACAATAGCACCAACCATTAATTTTATTTTATCAAAATCATTCTCGCTTTAGGAGCCTCTTCTTTTTTATAATGTTGATGGGGGAGGGAATTACTGATCTAGATACGCACCCATGGAGCGATCTATACCCATTTGGGTATCCAACGAGAGATGAACCGGATCCATATATTGAGTCCTTATTCTAATAGGATTTTAGTAGTTTATTTTATTTAGGAGACTAATATCTTCAGTTTATTTTTGAGAAGTTGCATACGTAGAACATAGTTAGAGTTGGTTTAGGATTTATTTTCCTTTAGAGTTAGTTTCCTTTTAGGATTTTTTCCATGTTAGATTTTTTCAATTTCCTATTTATATGCTTGTAATCGATTGAGAGACAGATTGAAAGATGAATTGAGTTTGAGTATTAGTGGAGCCTGCGGGTATGTGTGAGTGATTCTCCTTTCTCCCTCCTCTTCTTAGTGCGATTTCTCCCTCTCGCCTGCAACTCTGAGACCCCTCTCAGGGATTTCTTCCCTACCTCTACTGGTCCTCTATCAATTTGGTATCAGAGCCGAAGGATCCTGTCATCCCTGTGACCCTAATCAAATACAACTCCCTTCCACCTTCTATAACCATCAAGCCCCATCAATTCTGCCCTACCATACCCCATCGCCCTTTCCTCTCTCCCTATTTCAATTCTGCCTGAAAATATCTCATTGCCCTTTCCTTCCCTTTCCTTCTACAAAGACTGTGAA
>NC_056561.1:25290800-25332961 GCF_013358625.1 Macadamia integrifolia | reverse complement strand
AAAAAAAAAACAAAAAAGAAAGAGAACAGCAGAAGGAGAGAAGAAGAGAGAGTCGACAGAGAAGCAGCTAGAACCCCATCGTCCTCTTCTCAGTCGAATCCCTCTGCAAGGTTTCAGCAGCGAAAGAAAAAAAGAAAAGAATTAGAAAATAGAAGAAGTAGAAAGAACAGAAGAAGAAAAAGAAGAGAAGAAAGAACAGAAAAGAAGAAGAGAAAAAGCGAGAAGAAGAAAGAACAGAAGATAGAAGAAGAAAGAATAGAAGACAAAAGAAGAAAGAAGAGAAGAAGAAGAAGCAGAAGAAGAAGAAGAAGAAGAAGAAGAAGAAGAAGAAGAAGAAATGACGAGACGAAGAAGGAGAAGAGAAACCAAGAAGAGAGAGAGAGGCGGTGATTTACCTGGTTCCGACTCCTTCGCTGACTTGTTCCCTGGTTCGATAGAGCAGAGTCCTCTCTGCTAGTTTCGTCTCCAAGAAGGAGATCCCTGGCCTTCTGTCGGTAATCCCAAACCCCACCCCTGATATTTCTCCCTTAATCTCTTTAATTTGTTAGATTTCCCCACTTTGATCCTCTGTTTCTCTTTAATTCTTTTATCCCCCATATTTTTTTCTTATTTCCAATTATATCCCTGCCCCACACGTGATATCCCTTGGTGGCTTAAAGTGAACTTCATCTATTTATAATTCTGCCCTCCTTTGACCAAAAAAAAGAAAAAAAGAAAAAAAAAAAAAAAAAGAAGCAAAGCTGACTAATGGATCTGGATCTTTTATTGGATATCCGTCAACAAATGCAATTGATAATAGAGAAGCTCAATGAGGCTCAACGATATTGCATGGAAATCAAATCCATAGCACACTCTACCTTCAACTATGTGATCTCAACCGTTGAACAACAGGTAGATGAACTAGAAGATGAATCGCTGGTGGTAGAAGATGAGATGGCACTGTTGGAAGTTGAAGATCAACTTATGGAAAAATTTAAATCGGTTGATCTCTTCAGTGAACCGATCGATTTTATTTTCCTGAGTCACTACTTCACCAATGAACTTCGTGTCATGGATTTCATTTAATTTGATCTTGGTTTCGATGGTGATTTCATACATGCAAGGATGGATGTTGATTGATTGGTGTTGATTCTTCCGTTTTACAACACGAGTTTTTCTCAACATCGGGGGAATTGATGTAGATACGCACCCATAGAGCGATCCATACCCATTTGGGTATCCAGCGAGAGATGAAACGGATCCATATTGAGTCCTTAGTCTAGTAGGATTTTAGTAGTTTATTTTATTTAGCAGACTAATATCTTTAGTTTATTTTATTCTGTTTATTTTTGAGAAGTTGCATACGTAGGACATAGTTAGAGTTGGTTTAGGATTTCTTTTCCTTTTGAGTTAGTTTCCTTTTAGGATTTCTTTCCATGCTAGAGTTTTTAAATTTCCTATTTATATGCTTGTAATCAATTGAGAAAGACAGATTGAAAAGATGAATTGAGTTTGAGTATTAGTGGAGCCTGCGGGCATGTGTGAATGATTCTCCTTTCTCCCCCCCTCTTTTCAGTGCGATTTCTCCCTCTCCCCTGCAACTCTGAGACCTCTCAGGGATTTCTTCCCTACCCCTACCTGCCCTCCATCAATTACAAAATAGAAGGTTCCTCAAAAAGAAATCTTAGTTTAGTCTCCTAAAAACTGAAATTAGTAACTAGCTGAAAAAGGAAACTAACTACTAATGATTTGTCTCAACTAATAACTTGAATCCTGAGGAAACAAATATAACTTAAATCAAACCCAACTAAAAAGGAAACTAATGAAAAAGGAAACAAACTAGTAATCCTGTATGCAACCTTTAAGCCCCTCTTTTAGACCCATAAAAGTGGCCCATTACACTTCAAACCATATGGGCTGAAGGCCCAACACATATACAACCCAACCTTAGACTTATTCCTAATAAAACAAGCATAGTTTGGTGAAGAATCTGCATCACCATGTAGAGGCCCATCATGTAAAACCTGGCCCATTATAAGAATAAGCCCGTGACCTTATTAATTTAAAATAAAACCCCAAAACCACAAAATTAAACAATACATGAGACCTTACTGCATCAAACGCAGTCAAGCATAACCAAGTATCAAAAACAATACATGGGCACTAGATGCATAAGGTGACCTGCCACGTTTGGCATCGAATGATCATGTTCCTTAATTCCCTTGGAAAAACTCAGACAACTATGAATGTAAGGTAAATATGATACATAAAGGAAAATGCTAAAGCTCTGGTATCTTGCACCATGATTATTCCAAATTGTCTTGGACACGCTAGCTAGTTACAAATTCAGAATCCAATGGTGAACAAGGTACACCTAGTTGGAAATCGAAGATATTAGGGTTAGAGATGAGGGATAAGAAGAGAAGAGATGAAGGAAGAAGGAGAGGAGAAAGAGAATGAAGAGTGCAAATTGTTGGAGATCATTTTGCTCTTCCCACCTATATTAGGTTCAAACTATTAACTTAGAAATTACGTAGTCCTCCCTAGGGAGGTAAAAGAGAAAAAAAAAAATAAAAAAATACAACGTAGGACAACTTAATATAGAGACAGTTCCTAAAGTACCGTCATTACATAAACTCCAACACTCCCACTCAAGCTGGAGATAAATGTCATACATTCCCAGCTTGCATTATTGAACTGGTAAGGGATGAGTCCTTTGGTGAAGATGTTTGCTAATTGATCACTTGTCTTCATAAAAAAGTGTGCAAATGTTGCAAGAAGTTTGATGAACTTCCGGTCTTCTATCATGCTGCACTGGGCTATAGGAAATGCTTATAGTTACTTTATTGTCACAATTGAGTCGCATAGGTCTTTCAGTGTCATACCCTAACTTAAGAACCAACCGATGCAACCAAATGAGTTCACAAACTCCATGAGCCTTTGCCTTGTATTCAGCTTCTGTACTAGATCTAGCTACAACAGGTTGTTTCTTGTTCCTCTATGTAACTAAGTTACCACCCACAAATGTACAATAAACAGCTTCTCTGCACTAGATCTAGCTACAACAGCTAACAAACCATGAAAGCTTGATAGAAAACCAATAAAAACAACTTTTAACAGTGAAGCTTCATCCCAATAGCATATTCAAGCATCCTATAATGTATTCATCAAAGATAACAAATAACCACATTACTAGTCATTCTAGACCAAACAACCAACAAACAGAGAAGCTTGCGATACCTGGTAGCAAGGAGTGATTGTGATTGTGTTCCAACACCACACTAAATCACGAACCAAGGTTTGGAGGGGTCAAAAAGGACCCTTGGGCGATTCTTCTGAGCCAGCCACAGCCCCAATCAAAGACAGAGGAGAGAGAAAAAGGGAGTCAAACCTATTGCTGGTGATAATGCTTAGGTGAGCTGCTCTTCTCTTTGTGTAAGCAGCCTTTATAGCCCTCAACTCTTCCTCCAATGGTCTTCATCTTGCTTTTAGAACTCCATTAGATCTTGTTGAATTACATAGTAAGCCTCTACTGAACCCCTTGCTTTTCTAGGGTTCCAAGAGAGACTCAAAGAATGGGAAGGAGATGATTAGTCGACTCTCAAACCACTTTGTGGCTCTGATACCAAGTTGGAAATCAAAGAGATTAGGGTTTGAGATGAGGGATAGCAAGAGAAGAGACGAAGGAAGGAGAGGAGTTGAGAGGAGAAAGAGACTGAAGAGTGCAAATCGTGGGAGAGCATTTTGCTCTTCCCACTTATATTAGATTCAAACTAATAACTAAAGGAAATTACATAGTCCTCCCCAGAGAGGTAAAGGAGAAAAAAGGAAAAATACAACTTAGGACAACTTAATACAAAGACAGTTTTCATCAAGCCAATTGACAGATAAAAAAAAAAAACCACACTGTTTAACCTATGCCCCAAACCCTGACCTTACCCCCACCGACTCCGATGACTATTTAACCTATATGACCCCTTCCCCTCCGGCTCTGATGGTCCCTGCCGTCGGCCCCTCTTCCGACCCTGACAACCCTGACCTTACCCCCACCACCTCCCTATCTCCGCCCCTCTCTCACTCACCCTCTTCCCAACCGTGCATGGAACCCCGTCGTATCCTCCCCCAACGTCCCCTCCCACCATCCTTCCTCCCTCCCTCCGTCCCTCAGCCACTCCTTATTCTTCCACCCACCTCTCAATTCTATGCCCATTGGACTCTATCCGCCTGGACTCCTAGACTCTGAAATATTCAAGTGGAGAAACTATATCATTGGCTTCTTCCTTGGCAGCCGACCCCCTTTATCCATAGTTAAAGCTTCTCTCCTAAACCAATGGAAGCCTTCTGGAACCCTCTCCACCTTAATGTTAGAAAACGACACCTTTATCTTCGTTTTCTCCTCCACCCAGGATAAATTTGTAGCCTTGGACAGTGGTCCTTGGTTTGTGGGGAAGAAACCCATTTTTCTGTGACAATTGAGTTCACTTCATTCAATCGCTCTGAGCTCTCTTCCATCCCCCTGTGGGTCACATTCCCCAACCTCCCTCTCCACTTTTGGTGTCCCAAGGGTTTGAGCTTGATTGGATCCATCATCGGAAAGCCGCTTTACTCTGACAAAAGAACGAAGATAATGGATAGGCTGTCCTACGCGAGAATTTGCATAGAGGTTCAAGTAGGCCACATTCTACCCTCTTCGATGACCATTATCGACGGCGAAGGCCACTCCTTCATCCAAGAGGTGAAATACGAATGGCTCCCCCTTAACTGCACTTTGTGCAAGAGCTTTGGTCATTCCTTCCACCTCACTCTGTGCTAAAAATCAATCTTCAGATCACTCGCTTGCCTCGGTAGAGAAGAATACCATATTGCCGCAAATCTCGACTTCAAATCCAACTGCCGCTAAGTTCACTGTTCAATGGAAAAGGAAAAAAAAATAATAGAAATATCACTTGCTGTGAATAGAGTACTCTTGAACTCAGACGGACCTGGTCGGAGAGTGTGGCAGTTGCTACTGCCTCTGGGAACCTCAATACTAGGACCACTAGTCTATCGATGCCTCCACTGATTGTCGGTAGCAATCGATTCTCAGATCCCGAGAATCTTTACCTGGTTGATGGATCAAATCATTCTCCTCCTTCCCCCTCTGTTACTCTGCCATGCCCCTCTTTGGTTGTCCAGGCTGGGCTTGAGCCCTCCTCTGTTTTGGTCCTCCCTTTTTCTCCCCTTGTATCGTCTCTGCCTTTCTCCTTCCTCTCCTCGAAGCTTTCCTTTCCCTTGCTAAAGCCACAACCTCGTCCTGCTTTCCCAGTACCGATTTTTTCCTTTTCTGGAGTCTTTAAACCCCCTTCAAACCATCCTGAAACGGATTCTCCTTTTTTCCCTTTAAACCAGTATATATTGGTCCAACTACTAAACAAGTTCTCCCAAGATAGCATCTTTGCACTCCAGGTTTGTTAGAAATACCCAAAGGAATAGGCTTATTGTTGTATCTTGGGGTTGTCTCCCACCTACCATTCTCTCCTCTTCCCCCCTTAGTTCCCCTTTACCCCTTTTGGTTTGTTGCCTCTAGTTAGAATGTAAGGTTTGTGATTAACAAGGGAGAAAGAGAGAAAGAGGAAGAAGAAGGAGAAAGGGTTGGAGAGGAAGAAGATGGATAAGAAGAAGAAGTATGGTAGAATGTGTGTTGTGAGTAAAGTTTCACTAACACCAATATATTACTTCACTAATATATTTATATGATATTACACATACCTCCCTGAGGAGGGAAATGAAAATAAAACATATAACGAAAAATTACTAAATTGCCCTTAGGAACATTACTAATATCTCTAACACTCCCCCTCAAGCTGGAGAATAAATATCATGCATTCCCAGCTTGGACAGCAAATAACTGAACTGATGATGATGAAGACCCTTTGTGAAGATATTAGCCAGCTGATCTCCAGTCTTCACAAAATGTGTGCATATGTAACCAGTGTCAATCTTCTCTTTAATGAAGTGTCTGTCCACCTCTATGTGCTTTATTCTGTCATGCTGCACAGGATTGTGGGCTATACTTATGGCAGCCTTGTTGTCACTTGTCACAATAAAGCCTCATAGGTGCCTCAGTATTAAATCCCAACTCTTGGACCAACCTTCTCAACCAGAGAAGTTCACACACTCCATGAGCCATGACTCTAAATTCTGCCTCTGCACTAGACCGAGCCACCATAGCTTGTTTCTTGCTTCGCTATGTAACTAGGTTTCCACCTATAAATGTGCAATAACCTCAAGTAGATCTCCTATCAAGGATTGAGCCAGCGCAATCTGCATCAGTGAAGCCTTCTATCCTCATGTGATTATGCTTGGCAAAAAGTAGTCCTTTCCCTGGAGAGGACTTCAAGTACTAGAGAATGCGGTAAACCGCATCCAAGTGCCCACTTGTGGGGGCATGCATAAACTGACTCGCCACCCCCATTGCATAAGTAATGTCTGGATGAGTCAAGGAAAAATAAATGATCTTCCCAACTAGCCTTTGATATTTCCCTGCATCAATAAGAGAAGGGCCAACATCTTCTACCAGCTTATGATTCTGCTCAATAGGAGAACTTGTAGGCTTGCAGCCAAACATTCTTGTTTCTTTCAATAGGTTTAAAATAAACTTCCTTTGGCATATATTTATGCCCTTCTTAGATCTAGACACTTCAATCCCCAGGAAATATTTTAAAGGTTCGAGGTCCTCAATCTCAAATTGTTGGGCTAAGTAGTTCTTCAGATTGGCTATCTCAGTCCTGTCATCACCAGTTATTACAATGTCATCCACATTGACAATCAAGGCTGTAATGGTGCCATCGCCATGCTTGGTAAACAAAGTGTGGTTAGCCTAACTTTGGGAATAACCATTCTTCAGGATAGCCTGTCGGAACCTTTCAAACCAGGTCTTTGGAGACTGTTTAAGGCCATACAGGGCTTTCTTGAGAAGACACACTTTTCTTGTAGCAGAAGGGAACTTAAAGCTAGGAGGAGTTTGTATATACACCTCCTCTTCTAAGTCGCAATACAAAAAGGCATTCTTCACATCCAATTGATACAATAGCCAATCCCTATTTGTTGCCAAGGACAAAAGAACCCTTATAGTGTTATGCTTAGCCACAAGAGCAAATGTCTCCTGATAGTCAATCCCATACACTTGACTATATCCTTTCGCCACCAGCCTTGCTTTGTACCTCTCAATAGTTCCATCTAACCGGTACTTGATTGTGTAGACCCACCTGCATCCAACTAGAGTTCTCCCCCTTGGAAGGTCAACCAATTTCCAGGTACAATTTTTTTCAAGGGCCTTCATTTCCTCAGTCATGGATTGCTTCCACTTAGGGTTAGACATAGTTTTAGAGACATTCTTGGGAATAGAAGTAGATGAGAGAGCAATGGTGAATGCAACACTGTAGGAGAGAGAGAGAGAGTCATAGGAAACAAATTGGGCTATAGGATTAGTACAAGCTCTCTTTTCCTTCCTAATAGCAATAGGAAGATCTAACTCTAATGGGGAAGGAAAGATATTACCTGACTGAAGAGAGTGGATCTCAGGAGTTGGATTCAAAGAGGACTCTTGGTAGGTCTTCTTGTTCCTCCTTGTGTACAGAATGCTCTCTTTTTCATTTTCTGAACTTGAACCACCTCTTGAATGATCACCAACATCAATAATATCCACCTCTTTCTGTTTCCTAATGTCAAGCATAAAAGGAGAGATAGGCAATGGGGAAAGAAAAGGAATCTCGTCAGTAGCCTTTTCACCTCCATTATGCTTCCCTTGAAAAGGATGCTGAGAAGAGGCAAAAAATGGTGTAGACTCAAGGAAGGTGACATCTTTAGAGAGAAGCCTTCGTCTGGAAGAGGGATGATAGCACTTTTATCCCCTTGGAAGTGGAGGAGTAGCCAAGAAAGATGCATTTAAGGGCCTTGGGGTCTAGTTTAGTCTGTGAAGACTTATTGACATGGACATAACAGATAAAACAATTTGGGGGGAAGGGAGAAAGAAGAAGACCGAGGAGACAAGATGTCCAATTGAGTTTTGGAACCAAGGAGTTGTGTTGGCGTACAGTTGATCAGATGAGCAGCACTAAGGAGAGCATCAGACCAAAAAGTTTTAGGAACATGCATGCCAAACAGAAGACTCCTATTGACCTCCAACAAATGGCGGTTTTCTCTCTCAGCTACCCCATTTTGTTGGGGTGTGTCAACACAAGCTAGTTGTGAATAATGCCATGATTAGTAAAAATTTCTTAAAGACCACCATACATATACTCCCCCCCTTTGTTGGAACGAACAATTTAAATTTTGGTGTCAAACTGTGTACATACCATATGATAAAAAGTTTTAACGGCGTCATACACATCATTCTTGTGCTTCATTAGAATAGTCCAAGTAGCACGAGAAAAGTCATCAGCAAACTAAACAAAGTAACGAAAACCAAGTAGAGAAGTAGTAGTAGAAGGTCTCCAAACATCAGAGTGTACAATGTGAAAAGGAACAGTAGATCTATTACCATGATAAGGATAAGAAGAATGACAATGTTTGGAAAAAATACATGGTTTACAATGAAAAGCATGGGAACTAGGAAAAGAAGTAAATAAATAAGGTAACTATTTCCTCATAACAACAAAAGATGGATGTTCTAAACATTGATGCCACAACATCACAGAATCCACAGAACTGCTATCAGTACATCCACACATATAAGACTGAGCTGTAGCCAAAAGAGGTGATTGAGGGTCAAGTATGTAGAGTCCTTTCTCTTCATGCCCACTGCCAATAATCCTCTTCGTCACCAAATCCTGAAAGAGAAAATGAGAAGGGAAAAAAGTGACACAACAGTTCAAGGATTTTGTCAAATGACCCACAGACAAGAGATTACGGGTAAGGTCAGGAACGTGAAGCACAGAATCAAGTGAAATGGAAGAAGTAATAGGAATGCTACCTTTAGCAGAAATGGAGGAAATGGAGCCATCGACAACCCTGACCTTATCTCTACTGGAACAAATAGAGTACGTATCATAATAATGGGATGTGCCAGTCATATGATCCGTAGCACCAGAATCAATAACCCAAGATGGTGCTATGGAAGGGGCAGATGAGGAAACCTACAAGGCGGAAGCTGAGGAATCTGGCACTTTAAGGGCAGATGATGAGCCTCCCAGCTGAGACATGACCTTGTGGAATGTTGCAATATCCTCCCTAGTAAAGGAACTGTGCTCTGCCTGTGGGCTAGGAGCAAATCTTGTAGTAGCATGCTTAGCCTCAACACTATGGGCTTTAGCTCCCCCACTACGTCCACCACGAGCACCACTAGAACCACCACACATGCCAGGAGGTCGACCATGAAGAACCCAACATCTCTCTTTGGTGTGCCTAGACTTCCCACAATGATCACATCGTTTATCATCTCCATGGGGTGGGCCTTGGCCTCGGCCACCACCACACCAATCTCTTTAATAGCTTGTAGTGAGAGCTGACCACTCAAGGGTAGGGACATGCTCCATGGCCACCCGCCTGGTCTCCTCACTCTGCAAATAGCTACACACTTCATCAAGAGATGGAAGTGGAGACCGGCCTAATATCTGTACGCGGATAGGCTCATACTTAGGATCACCAAGCAAAATAAGAACCCGTTATTTCTCAAGTGTCCGGTAAACCTTAGCTTCATCCTCAGGGTTGGACAATTGGAGGTCTCTGTAGTGATCATACTCCTCTCAGAGACTAATGACAGTGTTATAGTACTCAAAAATGGTCCTAACCCCTTGCTTTATGCCAATGACTTTCTGGAGTAGTTGATAAACTTTGGCCGAGTCACCCACACGGTCAAAGGTTTTAGTAACACTGTCCCAAATATCCTTAGCAGTTTCTTTCCTCTTAAATCTTCTTCCAATCTTAGGTTTTATGGAAAAGATCAATCATGTCATAACAATGGAGTTTTCGGTCTCCCATTTTGGATATGTCGGGTCATCTTGTGCAGGAGCCTTAATGGTACCTGTAACATACCCTAGCTTTCCCCTACTTCATAAGGAAAGCTTCACAGAATGAGCCCAATCCAAATAGTTGGTGTGGTCCAACTTCACAATGGAGATCTAAGTATGTGAGTTATCAAAAGCCATAGGAGTAGGAGGAGCACTACTCAATACACTGGCTGAAACATCACCAAAGAGGGCTTCAAGTCCACTATCTTCAGACATGTTGTGGATAAGGAGTCACAAACACAATGGGGAGTACACACTCTACCCAAAAAATCCTTCCTAGATACTCAGAGATAAATCCCATATGGAAGAAACACAATAACAAAAGGAAAGAAATGAGATCAAGGCATACTAATGGCAGCAAAACAGATCATACCACTTCACAAGACCCTAACAATACATCTCACAATCCAATAGGAAGTCCATCATAAACACAACTTCAGAAGCCAGTAGAGAAGAAAACAGGGGAGGCGGTACCTGTAAATCAGTAGGGAAAGAGGTTGTGACCTCACATCTCTTTCTCCTTAGGACCGAGAGCTTGGGGGCTTTGTAAAGGACCCTTGGCCGATTCAAATGAAGTATGAACCACCTCAAAGGTGGCAGGATGAGAGAGAAAGGATGTTCTCAAGAACATGAGGGCGGTAGTCATCGATTGCCCAGAAAATGACTCTAAAAGCTCCTCAACAGCTTCATTCCTTCTAAAACCTTTTCAAGAGTTTGCTTTGACCCTTTTTCAAGCTCATCTCATAAAAACTTGAAGTCTTCTCACATAATGATCTCTTCCTTGGAACCCCTTTGTAACCTAGGGTTCCAAAGAGAGGAAATAGAAGGAAGGAACTTGTAATCCGACTCTTAAACCAAGATCTTGTCCTCTGATACCGAGTTAGAACGTAAGGTTTGTGATTAACAAGGGAAAAAGAGAGAAAGAGGAAGAAGAAGGAGAAAGGGTTGGAGAGGAAGAAGATGGAGAAGAAGAAGTATGGTAGAATGTGTGTGTTGTGAGTAAAGTCTCACTAACACCAATATATTAATTCACTAATTTATTTACATGATATTACATATACCTCCCTAAGGAGGAAAATGAAAATAAAACATATAACGACAAATTACTAAACTGCCCTTAGGAACATAACTAATATCTCTAATACCTCTGTGCTTAGTTCTGCCCCCCAGTTTGTCGGGCTTGTTCCTTTTAGGTTTGCTCTCCCCCTCTTTTACATTCCCTTATATATATATATATTCTTTCTTCTCTTGGTAATGAATTTATTTATTCATCCAAAAAAAAAAAAAAAAAAAAATGCTTGTCTATTTTATCATTAATGCTTAATTTGTCAATTCTATGTGTTAAAGTATATTATGAGAACATGCATTAAAAATAGACATTAATTCTTTTGGTTCTTCAGTACTGTTGCTTGCATGCCCTTCCTATTTCATGCTTAAGTTTGCTGCTTCATAAAATATATATATTTTTTCAGTTTTTGGTCACGAAAATAATCCAGCCCGTCTAACAAGATGTCCAAGAGTTGTGGTTATCTCATACACAATGCTTCACCATCTTCGCAACAGTATGCTAGAACTCGAGTGGGCTCTTGGGATTGTTGATGAATCTCACCATATACGATGTTCAAAAAAGGCTTCAGAACATCCAGAGGTATTTGTCATGCCTTCTGTTTGTTGATAAAGAAATGAGAACCATATTTATGTTTCCATGGGGTATGACAAGAAATGTTCATACCACATTAAACAATGCTCCTCCAACTTGGGTATACCCATTGGATTTCCTCTATACTTATTTAAATTCACTTTTTTTCTTTTTCCCTTCCCAATTAGATAGTCTACTAGTCTCCATGATGCATTTTGTGTACTTGTATTTGTAGAAGCTTTAAATGTCAATTTTTTTTTTCATAACCATGTTCTTTTAATGACAGATTCAAGCTGTACTTGATGTTGCAAAGCTAGTCAAACGCATAATACTGCTCTCTGGAACTCCTTTGTCAAGGTTGTATATAAATGGACCTCTAGAACTAAGAAGTATTGATGTTATGGTGTAATTTATTTCTTTGAAGGTGATAATTATTTTGGAAGTTGTTTGTTCCTGAATTATATTGTTCTTTGTGTGTTGTGTGTTCAGACGGTTGCAAATTTTTTCTTTCCTTAGATATTCCTGTTTTAGTTATTTTGTTGATTTAATATTACCATGGATTCATTCTAAATGTTATTTGGTTTTTTTCCTAGGTGAGCATAGGCCGTTTGACATCTTTCATCAAATAGATATGCTATGGCAAGTTTTCTTTACCCATTGATGATCCTTTTTAGCAAATTCCAGAAGTGGATAGCAATATCGGTTTAGTTATATTTATGGTTCTTGGTTCTGACTTGTGACTTGTCTTAACTTATCCCATGCACTTGGGGTATGGCTTAGTGAGCTGACTTAAGGCTTCAGTCTTATTGATTGATTCCTTATTTTTTCAGGCCTGGTCTGCTCGGGAAGAACAAATTTGAGTTTGCAAAAAATTACTGTCAGATAAAACCCGATCTGCCTTCTCAAGCCATGATTTTCAAGGTAGGTAGCTAATACCTTGGCTTATGACCAAGAAATTCATCAATATGGTACTTGTGTTTTTGTTGCCTATGCAAATATGCTTAGTAGTTTTGATTTTCCACTCTGCTAGATTATTTATGATATGGATACTTGGGAGTTCATTTAATGTTCTTAAATTTTCCTTGGAATCCACAGTTTCTCTGGAATTTTATTTGGAGTGGTATCAATCTATTCTTTGCATTGAAAAAAGAGAATATTTTAGCCAACAACAATGATAAATCTGTTTACGAAATTATTTGAGCCAATAACAATGATAAGTTTATTTCTCTAACAATATTTTAGTCCTCATCTCTCCTTTTTGCTCCTACCATATTTCTAAATCTCATTTCGGTAGGCCATTTCGGGTAGACACAAACAATGTATTTTTTGGCTGATTGTTTCGGTTGCCATTTCGGTGGGAGGGCCATATAAGGATCCAATACTTCTAGGAAACCTTGTTTTAGCGTAGATAAAAACATATTTAAACCTTCATTTTGCAAGAAAAGTCACATAAAGTGGTGTTTTTTGTTTGCACCCTTCTTTGGTAGTAAACGTCGAACCCTGTTATATACTTATGCAATATTTCCAATTCTACACATTGTTTTAGTACTAGAAGATGAAATGGTTGCTTGTGCTGCAAAAAATCCTTAGATGAAATGGTCTCTTGTGCTGCCCTACCACTAGGGGAATTCGACTCCCTCCACCCAAACCACTCCTTAGATGCAAACATAGATCTGAGTCCAGCCTTCTTCACCTCAAGGCTTTTCAGTGCTATGTAGTTTGTGGCGAATCTAGTGACGTCGGGCCTGACTAAGTCCCTCTCACACTTCTTCCTCAGAATGTTCAATGCAAACCATGGTTGTAGATAAGGGTGTTCTCTTGTCTTGCTCTCTCAACCACACTCTGCACCAATTTTATCTTCCCCATGTCCTTCATCATGAGGTCAATGCAGTGGGTTACACTAGGGGTTCAAAAGAGATTGTACTTATTGGTATTCATCAACTTCTGATTGGCCTTCTCGATGTTGCTTTCATTGTTCGTCACAACCTAGACAATGATCTCCACTCCCACCTCTTGAACCAACTTCTTCAGTAACTTATAAATGTATTTTGCACCCTTTTTCTCCTTAGATGCATCCACAAATTTTAGGAACACCGTTCTACCGTCATTTCAAACCATAAAGTTGATGATGGAGTTTCTCGTGGGCCCAGTATAGCCATCATACATGATAATCACTCCGTTGCTCTCCCACATCTCCTTCAGGTCATCTATACACTCCTAAAGCTTATTTTTCTGTTGGGCAAATACACATTCATCACCTTGTATGCGGTGGGCCACTTGACCCCTGGGCCAGCCTCATAACCACATCTAGCATCGCTTGATTATAGGGCCCCATAGTGGCGTGTGCTGGGATGTTGTGGAATGACAATACTTAGACACAACCTTCCATCCTTCCCCCTCACATTACCCCGCATCCTGTTCAGTTTAGGCTGCTTGTTGCCTTTTTTGCCTTAGAATCTGGGATCCTGTTCTAGTACAGGGTCTTGTCGTGGTGGGGTATTGGAGGTGGACCTGCCCTCATACTCTGTGATCTCTTGAAGGGCAACAGAGCCTGCATCCTCCCCTGTGGCTATGCGGATCCACGACCATTACCACTACCACCTGCTCAAGACGGGCCAGCTCCTCCCATATATACTTTGTGTCTATCCTGCTCCTCATGTGATGTAGATCGAGCTTCCAAAGTAGGGGGACAAGTGATCTAGTGCTGGCCCAAGATCTGGGCCATTCTTCAGCCTAGCGAGCACCTTGAATATCTTGGGCAACAAGGCTGTTGGTTGGGAGTTAAGGAAGCTTCTAGAAGATCTACTGTTCCCCCTACCGATTTGGGTTTTGTCTAATTATATGCATTGTTTCGCAAGGTACAGCTGACGGAAAAGAAATAGAAAAGGATCTTATTGAATAAAGACTGACTTTCTTTTTTATGTCTTATTCTTATTGTCAAAGACTCAAAGTAATAGTTTTCATTTTCCAATTAGGAAAGATTATAGATAGGATTCGTTTCCTTTTCCATAATTGTTTCCTTTTTTTATAGTTTATTATTTTATTTGTTTCCTAATTTTGTAAGTTCTCTCAAGCCTATTTAAGAGAAGCAATTGTAGCTTTTTGGGCATAGATTTGAGTCAATGAAAATTGAAGAGTTTCTTCTATGGCTGGGAGTGTCGACTGAGGGGTGGGATGCCCTAAACCTTGAGAAGGTGAGAGGGCTGAACCAATCTATCTCCCGTTCTTCTTTCCCCTTCTCATCCCTACATCATTTCTTCTTTTCCTTTTCTTTTGTTATCGTCCTGAGTGATAATAAACTGTCTGAGACCTATTGAAGGTTCCCTTTGACCATCTGCTGCTGGAAATCTGAGAAGACATCTACAGTACCTGCACTCCTGTTCTGGAGAATTTTCTGGACATCATTCAAGTCCACATAACTCTCTGCTCCTTGGGTCAATGAGGCTAGTACTACGAAGGTTGATTATACACCTACAGAAGGCCACTTGACCAGCCTGGTTGGGACATCTATCTGATTGTGGGTTTACAAGAAATTTCCTGTTCTCTTGACCTAGATCAAGACTTGAGATATCTTGTGTTGCTGCCAACAGTTGGGGTTCAACTTTTGAATGACATTTAGGCATCATACACAGAACCTTCGATCCAATTTGAGGATCATCTGAAGCTGCAACCTCAAGTTCTTGATGATTGGTCAAAAGTTTCCTAATTCATGACTTCAAGAAAAACCCTGTAGATTTCCATATTTGGCCATCCAATCAGACCCCAATTTTGAGGGTCATTCAAGGATCCTACTAGGGGAACTCAACCAGGTTTTGGGCTAGTTTCTTGGCCTGGTTTGTGAGTACTTTTACCCTAATTTTCCAGATTTCAGGCCTGGTCTATCTTCACAGTTTCAGCCTCATGTTTGAATCTACGTATCTGTGTCTGAAGTTGAGTCCATGTTTGCTGGATTTATATTTGTAAGTTGTAACCATTGTTGGTTTATTGACCTGGTTGAGGAGTGGGTTAACTAACTTGCTTGGTATTGGAGTTTAGAGATATAACTGGGGTTGGGTACATCTGTTACCCACATTACGTTATAATTAAAAATAGGCTTTGGTCCTCGCTTGTGCTCGCCAAAAATCTCTAGCCTTTTTGCTTCTGTCTGCACATCATCAGGCACATACATAGGTTTCACTGTCATCACACTATGTCATCCCCTTGTCCTGGTTTTTGTCTTCCTCCAATTCCCTATCCTCATGCGTGCAGCAATGGCCCTAGAAGTCTCAGTAGGTACCATGGGGCATGTAGCAACATGGTCCACATCTTCTGCATTCCTAGCCAACTATTGTTTCAGTCTTGTGGCTCCACCTCTCATAATCTTCTTGTGACAATAATTACATTGTGTTTTTTTCTTTTCACCATCAATTGGCACTCCATGCTTCCATGCTATGTCTCCCCTGTCACCTCCGCTGCCTCCTCCCCTGTTGCCTCCCTGTCAGCCATTATCTCACTATTGTACTGTTTCATATATAAAACAAGCCATTATCAACTATATTTTCAAAGCACTTGGTGACTAAAGGCATTGGAGGGCCTTCCTATTTGCTTAGGTGGTAAGGAGGCTGCTAGGTGGTGCCTAGGAGACCTAAGCATGCATGATTTTGAAACGTGGATACAGTTTCGTTCCCGCTTCTCGAAATCAAAGGGACATAAACCATTTGGCAGGGTTTGTGGACACAATTGTCTACCCTAAATTCCCCTTTTGTATAAATATATATATATATATATATATATTTTGCAAGGATTATAGTATCTATATCGGTTGCCACATAGGTCAGGTCATTTTGGGAGATGTATCGTATTCGACATATTGTATTGGAAATAAGTAAGATAAGCTAAAGATAAAAATGGTCAATATACGCATGGAAATTCACTTTGCATAAAATACTATATAAATAGGCAATATATAACATGTATCATGCATGAACACTAAAATGGAGAACACCGTATTTAGAGACAAATGCATTCAAATGAAATTCTTATAATGGATAAGGTTTTCTACATGTAGTATATTGCCATTGCCATTGCCATTGCCATTAGTCCCATGAAGAGTGTCGTGCTGGTTCAAAGTCATTGCTGGGAGGTTCTTCAAGAATAAGAGCAACTAGGATGATGTCGTGCACTTGCTGAACATAGGCACAATATTGTTGTTGGTGAATCCTGATCTCATTTTAATCCAGGAAGTATTGGTGATTTTTCCCAAATAACGGTGGTCACGTTATATAGGGAGTCATCTCGTGAGGAGGTTTTGTCGTGAGCGTTTTAAGATTTTGGTTGCATAAAATGAATTTTGACCCTGTAAAGAGACGTATTGCATGTATTAAAGTGTATTGGTACTTATACAATTGGATTTTTAAATGTTCGTGTATCTGTATGTATCAACCTGTGTCAGCACGTATCATGATACTAAGTTTTTTTAAAGCTTATCCATCGTATCGACATCGTTCAATACCGGTACGCATTGGTCGATATGATATGATACGCACCAATACTTTGAACCATGTATATATATATATATATATGTACATATAATTGATGGTGGACGTTGTCACACATAAGGTTGCTCCCATACTTGTCAAAGAGTTTAGCAGGGGTTAATGCGACTAATGCGTAAGTGTAAGACATGGGCTTGGCTAGTCTGGCACTTGATCTAACACTTATTTATGCCAAATATCATTTAAGTAATATTATTCATAAATTAGCAAACGCCCTGAATCCAATAAAAAATGTTTAAAAATAAAATTCCGAAAGGATAAAAATTCTAGCCCCTAGTTTAGGAACACAAAATGAATTTGTGGTTTTGAGGGCGATTTTCAAATTTCAAATGCTAAGGTTTTTTCCAAATCTGAAAATTCCATAAATCTTATCATAGTAAAACATTACGAAAAACCAAAGGTGTAGTAAAATAATCTTTTGTTCTGATGTCCATAATTTTATTTTCATTCAGGCGATTTTGAATAACATTTGAGCACCTTAAAATAAGTTTGACTATAAGATAACTTTGCCAATACAATCCAGATTTAAGCAATCTTGAATTTGTTTTAAAGTTGGTTTTGTGCTCTACCTAACAAGAAAGTCTCATGTAAAAATAAAATTATTTGACTAATCAAACTTATTATAGAACAAAAACATTTCTCTAAATGTTGATTTTTGCTTACTTGATGTGGGTTAATGTCGATTTTTGATGACTTGAGGTGGCGTAATGTTGATTTTTTATGTTATAGGGTATATGTGGCATACTAAATAATGTTAGAAAAGAGGGAAAATAAAGGATAACATTTGGGTGTTGGTCTCCTAGGCAACTCCTAGTTGGATGCTTTTTGTCGCCTAAACACTTAGGCACCCCTTTGTCACCTTGGATTGCCTTACCATCTTGACATCTTTGGTTTCTCCATTGCAACCTAGTGGTCGTGGGTTCGAGTCTGGTGAAAACCTCTCTGCGAAGTGGGGGTAGTAAGGTTGTGTACATTATGACCCTCCTTCGACTACGCACTGGCGGTAGCCTCGTGCACTATGTACGCCATTTTTATGTATATAATTGTTTTTGTTAAAACACACGAAGCATAAGGATTGTTAAGCAGAGTAGAGGAGTCACACGACACACAGAGACATTATTGAGACTGCCGGTTGGAAACGGACATATGGGCACAACTGGATAAATATCATCCAAAAGCTGTACTCTATTTTCTCTTTTCCTTCTATATCCCTTTGTCTGTAATGTTCACCATTATATTAAAGCCAAATAATTTAGGTAAAACAACCAACTGACCAAGGAAGCAAGTAGTAGACAAGGGGTTCCAATTTTGGTTCCTTCGACTGATGATGAAATCTTCTTCTCCCTTTCTTTTTCTTTTTGGATGAATAAATAATTCAATACCAAGAGAAGAAGAAAATACAAGGGGAAAGGAGGGGGGTAGAGGGAGGCTTAAGCCAGCAAGGAGAAGCCAACGCAAGGGGAGCAAAATAAAAACTTACACAAAACCATCACAGACCAGAAGAGAGGGGGTTGGGTGCGGGCGGAGGGGGAGGGGAGAGCTACAAGCAGTTAGGGGGGTTGGGAGAGGGCAACCGGAAGGTTCTAAGATGAAATGATATGGGAGTTTCCGGTGCAGATAAGGACGGGACGATTATGCCGAGGAAGGAGGGCCTAGGCTTTGGAAGCAACATCAAAGGAGATAGATTTCCAAATTTTATCTGGGAATCTAGATTTGGCAGTCCATCTTCGAATGTTGCGCTCCATCCAGAGATGGTTTATAGTAGCGCAAATGGTTGAACCAGAGGACATGTCTACCCAAATGGTTGAACCAGAGAAGGACATGTCTACCCAAATACATTCTCTGTCAAAAGGGAGGATTGATCTTCTAGAAGTCTAGCATTTGGAAAGGATAGATTTCTAGACATTGCAGGAAAAGGGGCAAGAGAAAAAGAGATGGGGGATATCCTCAGTACCTGGGGCATAAGCAGTAGGAAGGATTGGTAGGGATATAACAGTGAATGAGGAAGGATTGGGTGGGAAGACAGTTGGACAGGCAACGCTAGAGAGTGAAGCTCTGGCGAGGAATAAGACCTTTAAACCAGACCAGTTTATGTCAGGAAACTGTCGGGGAAGGGGAACGAACAAAGGACCAAGCTGAGGCAGAGGAGAATATCCCATTGGAAGAGGGTGCCAAATACAGTGGTTGTCTCTTCCTCTATGACCTGGGGGAAGAGGGGGAAGGGAGGACCAGAGGTCAAGCAGAGGATGGGGGAGGGGGGAGGAGGGAGGCGACCAACCATTGAGAGAAAGGATAGAGGAGACCCAAGCATTGGCATGAAGATCGGAGGAGTATATGACTCTAGTGGAGACTAGGTTGGACATAATGCCCGAAGGATGCCAGGGGTCCTTCCACAGAGAGGTAGACTGACCATTTCCTATGGAATAGGAACGGCAGTGAGAGCCAGGGGCCTGTGCTTGAGGATTTTCCTCCAAATCCAGGAAACATCTGAAATGAGAGGGGCCGTCCAAAGAGAGTTATACTTGAGTAAACTAGAGAGGATCCAATCAACCCAAATGCTTTTTTGCTTGGAGACAATCTTCTAGATGAGCTTAAGGATTCCCACTGAATGGGAGAGATGAGGTGGAGGTCAGTTGCTGATTAAAAAGAGCGGGAGAGGATTTCCAAGGAGATGGAGAAGAGAAGAGGAGAAAGAGGGCATCCTTGACGGATTCCATGCCCCGAGGGGAAGTAGCCGACCGGGCTTCCATTCACTAGGACAGAGAAATGAGGGGAGGAGATGCAAGAATGGATCCAGTGTACGAAAGAGGCCGGAAAGGACATTTGAAGCACATTGGTAATGAAGCCCCAACTAATCGTGTCAACGCTTTGTGAATGTTAATCTTAAGGAGGGTAGTCAGAGAGTGAGACTTGCGGTTAAAGGCACGGACAATCTCATGACAGAGGATGATGTTATCCGAGATGCTTCTGCCAGCAATGAAAGCGGATTGATTTTGACTGACAAGAGTAGATGACTTTCTGAATCCTATTGGCCAGGATTTTAGTAATGAACTTGTAGAGGAGGTTACAGAGAGAAATGGGTCTAAAATCATTCATAGAAACCACAACTTTTTTGGGGATTAGGCAAAGGATGATGTGATTGATCCCACCAATTTGGTTGGGATTGTAGAAAAAACTACACATCGCCAGGATGAGGTCATTGCGGATGATATTCCAGTAGGCAGAGAAGAAGCCCATACTAAAGCCATCGGGGCTAGGGGCCTTGTTTGCCTTATGGGGAAGAATGGCTGAGAGAATTTCTTCCTTGCTGGGAATGGACTGGAGGAAGGGGAGAAGATCATTTGGGACAAACTTGTTGAGGAGATTGGGAGGGATGGGGGGTTGAAGAGCCTTTGGAAGTGAGAAAGCCTCAGACTTGATGAGATCGGGGGAGAAGAGCTCAGTCCTAGAGGAGGAGATGACCTTAGGAATGGTGTTGGCATTATTCCTAGCTTTGAGAGAGTGGTGGAAGTAGGCCGAGTTAGAGTCCCCTAATTCAAGCCATTTGATGCTGGATTTCTGACGAATGAAGCTTTCTTCTTGGTCCAGGAGCAAGGAGAGATCGGTTGCAGCAACTCTTTCTTCCTCAGCCAGGATAGGGTTATGGAGATTAAGCTGAAGCCTGGATTGAATGGAGAGGAGTTTATCCCGATTGATAGAAACTTGGGTAGAGATATTCCCAAATGAGGTGTAGTTCCATAGCTTTAAGGTGGATTTGACATTCTTAAGCTTTTTTGCAAAAGAAAGGAGGGGGGACAAGGAACTGGGGGTGGGAATGTTCCAGGCACATTGGACAAGCGGTTGGAAATCAGGGTGCGAGATCCACATATCAAAGAATTTGAATGGTTTAGGACTGAAGAAGCGAAAGGGAAGGACATAGAGAGAGATGGGCTATAGTCCGAGATCCCGAGAAGACTAAAGCAAGCATGAGAGGAAGGAAAAGCATCTAACCATGCTTCATTAACAAGGGTCCTGTCAAGCTTACAAGCCACTCTATGAGTTCCAGCTCTTCTGTTGTGCCAAATAAGCTTGACACCTGACCACCTAGGGTTGGTGAGATTGAGATCATTAATGCAATCGTTGAATGAGTCAACAGTCTGAGAATCAGTGGGGTTCTTTGTGGCTGTATTGGATGACATTGAAGTCTCCAGCAATTCCCCAAGGCCTGGGACCCACAGAGGGGGCTAAGGAAATCAGGTTAGACCAGAGGGGATTCCTGAGGGAAGCACTATTGTGAGCATAGACAATGGAGAGGAAGCAAATGAAGGGCACAGAGTTGTGAGAGATGGAGATATGGGTCACTTGGGTAGAGGAGAAAAGGCAAGAGATCGATAGGTAGGAGGGATCCCATAAGATCCAGATCCTGCCATTAGGACTGTGAAGGTAGTTGGAATGGAAGGACCAGGTAGGGGGTAATCAAAGAGGCAATCCAGGAGGCATTGACCTCTAGGACACTGGTTTTTAGAAGACAGTAGAGATTGGACTTCGAGGAGCGAATGAGGGATTTGATTTTAGCTTGCTTAGCCGAGGAGTTGAGTCCTCAAACATTCCAGATAGTCCAAGGAATCATTTGGAGGTAGGGGAGGAGGGCAACAAACACTTGGACCAGCTGCGGGGGTATTTGGGATGGAGGGGCTAGCGGTGGGAGGGTGCTGGCGGCTATAACCAATGAAGGGGGGAACAATGGTGTTAGAAGTGGATCTGGTAATAATGGAAGAGGCTTTTTTGGTTTGCTTTTTTTAGTTGATGGTAGAGGTGGAGGTGGAGGTGAACATAGTGGGGGGTTTAAGATTGGAGTTAGGCTGGTCGATGCTGCAGGGGGTGGGGGTGTAATAGTTGGCCAAAGGTTCCATAACCAGGGAGCAAGTCAAGGTGACAGGTGTGGAACCATTCAAGACAAGAGTATCCTATCATTAGGGATTTCTTCTGAAGACACAGTCCTGATGCAGTTGTGATCGGTACTGGGTTTTTGATGAAGATTTGTTGTGAGGCACTACTGATGACGATGACTTGGGCAATCATATAGAGGCCCTGGGGAGCAGAGGAGGAGCGCATGGGCCTTCCTGGGAGAGGAGGCCATATGTAGCAATCTAGGATTGGAGGTAGCAAGGCCTTCGGAGGCCAGAAGATGAGAGCTTTCTAATGAATTATCCTGGGTTGAAGAGGTGCCTTCCAAGGCCAAAGGGGGAGAATTGAAAGCTTCAAAGTTGATGCAGGGGGCGGAGAGGCCTTACAAGGCCTGCTGAGGAGAGATGTCGACTTGTAAGCTGAAGGAGAGGATCGAGGGGCCTTCCGAGGCCAAAGGGGGGTCTCTAAGACAGTCGCCATTCAAGGAATTAGTACCAGGGAGCTTAACGACACTACCAGAGACAGGGGTAGAAGCTTGAAGATCGTCGGAGTGAGAGCCAGACAACATCAATTGGTTACGAAGGGACAAGCAAGGGTTGGAGCCTGTCGTGGCGTTTGCGGTGGTAACGATAGGAGACGAAGCACAATTCAGAACAGAGCAAGAGCTGTGACCAACAGAGGAACCATGAATTACAACGACGGCCGGTGAAGAGCCGTGACCAACAGGGGTAGGCGGGTTAGGAAGAGAGGGGTCGGATGGGTCGAGTTGGCATATGGGTAGGATAAGATTGTTAAAAGGATGGGTTGGGTTGTACAGATTACCTATATATAGGGGTTGGTCGACCGGGTTTGAGAACTTGTTTAGTAAGTGAACCGGTAGAAATTGGTTCAATGGGACAAAAGGTGGTTCGTAACTGGTTTGGGTTAAATGGTTAGGGTAAGATTGTGAAGGGGTCAAGGAAAGTGGCATTTAGTTCGAGGGCAAGTTCGTTGCAGAGAGATTAGCGACAGAAGGAAGAGGTAAAAGAGGCGGGAGAGACGATTTGAGGATGGGGGTAGGTGTTCCAGTGTCGAAGCAGGCTCAGCTTGATTGACTAGAGAAGATTTCGAGAATGGAAGAACCAAGGTAGTATCAGAGGTGAGCAGGGCTGATGGGTCATCGTCAGAAGCCAAAACAGGGTCTGCCATCTCAAGGATCAAGAATGGGTTGTGATCAGCTGGTAAAGAGGTCGACGGAGGACTGGAGGTCGTAGCAATGTCTTCATTTGCTAGAAGCGTCGCCGGATCTAGAACCGACTGCTAGTTTCTTTTTTTCTTTTTTTCTTTTTTTTTTTTGATGTGTTTGCATGAAACTGGCATCTTGGGAGGGATTGGCGATCAGAGTTCGTCTGGCTAATTCAGATTGATCATCAAAGACCCCATTGACAGAGATTGGGTGCTTATCACAAAGTTGAGGGGGTTCCGACAGCAGGGGCCGCCGAAGAAGGAAGGGGCATCAGGGTTACAAAAGGTCACAACAACGGAGGAGGATTTTTTTGCATGACACTTCTCCCTTCCTTATAATCTTGTGTTTTTGTTTTGTTTATTTTTCTTTTTTCATTTTAATACAGAGGCATGATCCCATGCATCATACTGTGTATAAGCTAACTACACAAACCCAATCAAAATATTATAAAAAGTCATTTAATCTTATATAATAATAAAAAAAAACCAAAGGGTTCAATACAATAAGGCGGTGGAAAGGCTCGGACTTTTCCAGATTCCTCAGACCTCTTAGCCGGAAAAAGGTCTGCCTTCCCAAATCTGAAGGTCGTTTAGGAATCAAGAAGATCAAGGACGCAAACAAGGTTGGTGTCCTCAATCTTATTTGGAAAATTATGTCCAAGCAGAAGAGTATTTGGGTAGATTGGATACATTCCGGTTTGCTCAAATCCAATTCTCTTTGGACTGCGCCTTCCATTTATGATGTGTCTTGGTTTTGGAGGAAAATTCTTGAGCATAGACCGATTGCCCTTGCTGCCATATCTTACTCGATCGGTAACAGGCATTCCATCTCCCTCTGGAATGATCCCTGGCATCTTTCTGGCATCCTCTCTTAGTTGTTATCTCCCATAACTATTTATTCCTTTGGCCTCCCCTCCAATGCCTTGCTCTCCTCGATCCTCTCTCCCATAGGCTGGTCCCCTCCCTCTAGTCCCCCTCCTCTGAGGGACCTCTGGTCCTCCCTTCCCCCTCTCCCCTGGTCATCGGGGAAGAGAAGATAAATGTTTATGGACCCCCTCTTCCAATGAGATTTTCTCCTCAGCCTCTGCTTGGTCCTATATTCGCGACCCTTCCCCTCTGGTTCCCTGGTGTAAGACTATCTGGTTTAAGGGTCATATCCCTCGCCATAGTTTCACCTTATGGCATTGCCTGACTAACTACCTTCCCACCTAAGCCTTCCTCATGCACTGCCGCATTCCTGCCACCCCTGCTTGCTGCCTCTGCCCTTTTGGGATCGAGGATATCCCTCACCTCTTCTTCTCTTTCCCTCTCTCCTCCCAGGTATGGAAGATTGTCCTCTCCCACTGTTGGCCGACTAGAAGACCAATTCTTCCCTTTGATGGACAATGGATTGGGATAGATATGACCTTCTCGGGCCTTTCATTTGTGACTCCATAGGCAAACTGGATTTCTGTGCTACCATTAACCACCTCTGGATGGAGCGTAACATCTGTAGATAGACCCCCAAATCTCATACTCCATATCAGATTTGGAAAGCTATCTACTTTGATGTTGCCTCCAAAGCCCATTCCCTAACCAGCCTGCTCTCCCACCCCATCCCCGGCTTCCATAAGAACTCCCTCATTATTTCCTCTTGGAACCTTTAGGCTGAGACAATCCAACCCTCCTGAGGGTGTTAGCTCCCCCTCCATGCTCTACTTTGGTGCTTTTAGGATGTTCCCTTTGGTGTTCTTTTGCTTTTGTTTGTGATTTCTTTGTTCTCCCCTTGGGTTGGCTTTTCCTTGTTGGCTTAAGCCTCCCTCCCCCCCCTTTTCCCTTGTATATTCTTCTTCCTTGGTTATGAATTATTTGTTCAAAAAAAAAAAAAAAATCATTAATGGAGTGCTGATTTTTATATGGTTCCTCCATATGTTTTTGGCTATGCCTGTTTTGTTCACAACTTGTGTTCTTTATCCGTAAGTTATCTCCTAGGTCCACTAAATGCAATTGTTGGGTTATTCCCGTACTTAGAATAGGTATAAGTGCTATGACCCAGCTGCTCACCGAAACTTTGTTTGGTGTTGATGTGTCTTTTTTGAAGGCACACCATTTTCTTCTTCCCAGGCATCCTAGTCTGGGACTGAGTGGACTTCCACGGCTCCACCTCCTATTCCTACTCTCATTCCCTTTCCTGATGTCCCTAGTACTAGCGTCACACCCCCTCTACATGTTTATCAGTGCCAGAAGAAGCTCAGATAGCCCAATGTCGATACTACTACTCCAGATGATTCGCTTCCTCCACTGCCACCCTCCTCTGCTGAAGCTCTTATCCCTTCTGTCCCTAATGACCTACTAATTGCTCATCGTAAAGGTACACACTCACATGCTCTCAAAAATCTATGGCTGTGTATCCAATTGATAGATTTGTTTTCTTATCTCATCTTCCATCGACTATCCACGGTCTTGCATTGTCCCGTTCTACTCATATCGTTTTTAAAACTCATGCTGACGCTATGTGTGTCCCTGGATGGAAAACTGCCATGGATGTAGAAATGGATGCTCTCTTGAACAGTGCCACCTGGAGCCTGGTAGATTTTACTTGTTGATAAGGACTTGGTGAAGTGTCGCTGAGTTTACACTATTAAATATCATTCTGATGACTCTGTTGAGCGGTTGAAAGACCGTCTGGTTGCCAAGGGGTATACTCAAACGTGTGGGGTTGATTATTTTGAGTCATTCGCTCTTGTTGCTAGGTTGAACGCTGTTCGCCTCCTTATTTCTCTTGTTGTTAATTATGATTGACCATTTTTTTAGTTGACATGAAGAATGCATTTTTATATGGTGAGTTGCAGGAAGAGTTGTATATGAAGCAACCTCCTAGTTATGTTGCTCAGGGGGAGAATAGTGGTCGAGTGTGTCGTTTACACAAGGCTATCTATGGACTTAAACTGTCCCCTCGGGCATGGTTTGACAAATTTAATGCTATTGTGGTAAATTATGGTTTTTCTCAATGTTATTCTAATCACTCTGTCTTCGTTCGTCACAGAGGTAATAAATTGGTTGTCTTAGTGGTTTATGTGGATGATATTATCCTCACTGGTAATATGAGGCAGGGATTTCTGAAGTTAAGAACTACTTACAATAGCATTTTCAGACCAAAGACTTTGGTCAACTTCACTATTTTTTTGGGATCGAAGTGGTTAGATGCAAGAAGGGGATCAGTTTATCTTAAAGAAAGTATGTGTTGGATCTTTTATCTGATACTGGTATGCTTGCATCTAGGCTTGTAGATGTCCCTATGGATCCCCACCAAAAGTTTGGTGTTAGTGATGGGGAACTTCTCTAGGATGTGATGTACAAGAGTTTAGTTGGCCAGTTGATATATCTCACTGTCACACGACCTGATATTTCTTATGCTGTTGGAGTCCTTAGTCAGTTCATGTAGTCTCCTCAGCAAGCACATTGGGATGTGGCTATTTGTGTTCTTCGGTATTTAAAGGGTGCTTTTGGTAAAGGGCTGATCTGTTTCCCTAATCGGCATATGGAGTTGGTTGCCTACTCCGATGCTGATTGGGCTGGCTTTGCTAGTGATCGTAGGTCCACTACAAGTTATTGTACCTTGTGTTGGAGGTTATCTGGTTACATGGCAAAGTAGGAAGCAGACCACCATTGCCCGGTCTAGTGTTGAAGCAGAATATAAAGCTATGGATCACACCACCGCTGAGTTGATGTGGTTACGATCGTTACTTTTGGAGTTGGGTTTTCCCGTAATTAAACCTATGAAGATGTACTATGACAACCAAGCAGCTGTGTATTGCCAATAACCCTGTCTTCCACGAGAGGACCAAACATATTGAAGTGGATTGTTACTTTGTTCGTGATGCTGTTCTGAAGAAATTAGTTGAGACGCCTTTTGTTCATTCCTCATATCAGTTGGTAGATATGTTTACTAAGTCTCTTTTTGCTTGTAGTTTTCATTGGGTTATACCAAGCTGAGCATGGGTGATGTATAGCTCTAGCTTGAGGGGGAGTGTTGAGTTTTAGGGGTATTTTGGTCTTATCGGGTTCTCCTATGTATTAGTTATGATCAGCGCAGGGTACAGGGGTATTCCTGTTCTGCCTAATTATTGAACCTGTATATATTAAAGGGGCTGACCTGCGGCAGACTATTCTGGTTTGAGCCGCAGGTTAGTTCCCAACTTTTGGGACTAATTTTGTGTCTCGCTTATCACCTCTCTTATTCTTTTCTTCTTCTCTTCTTCCTTGGTTTGAACACAGATTCTGGAATTGTAGCAATAAGTCATAACCCTACAAGGGCATAAAATAAAATACACCAGCAATAAGACAAAAAACAATAAAAAAGTAAGGGAGAGAGAATCTAACGCTAATACCGATAGACTCTCTCCCTCCCCCTCACTTGATACTTCTAACAGCTTTAATTTGTTCATTCTTTAGTTCATATTTTTCTAGTTTTACCACTCATCCATCTCAACATCCTCATCTCAGCTACGCTAAGTTTGTTTATATGTTGTTTCTTAACTGGCTAACATTCCACTCTATAAATTATTGCTGGTCGTATTAATGTCCTATACTATTAGAGGAGTAATATGTGATGCACAAATTACAGCAGTTAAAAGTCCACACTTGTAAGCCAAAAATTACTTTCGAAAGATTTGTAAATAAAGATATGAATGGCTTTTTGGAACACAAAAATGGCTTTGAACGGTGATGAATAGCAAAATAAAATCCTTGTAGCTGACTTTATTAAATGGGAAGTTTAGTTGAGCTGAGTTATTGCTGTGCGTTGACTGTTGAATAGCAAAATACAATCCTTGTAACTGCCGTCATTAACTGGGAAGTTTAGCTGGGCTGAGTTATTGCTGCCGTTTACCATGGTTCCAGCGAAGCTTATATTCCCTATTCAACCTTCCAGCATCCCATATGTCAAACTTTATTCATTTTGTTACCACTTCGGATAGTATTGTGCTAATAATCTGATGCCTTTTAGTTGCATTCACCTTTCTTGGGATTAAGATTTTGTATTCATGTATTGGTAGTGACTTATGATGCCATTCTCATTCTTGCAGCGGGATTTTTCAAAGGGCATTCGTTTGGAGGAGTTAAATGTGCTACTGAAGCTTACTGTCATGGTTTGTTTTGAACTTATTACTGGTTTTGATGTTGTAAGAACTGATTTTCAATCCATAGTTTGTCATGGTTAATTTGTATGCTTTTTATTATTCAGGAAGATTATCTTACTATTCACATTTATGTCTATATTTGTGGTTGGTGCTAATTAAACTATGCTTGTATGTTATACATAAGTTTTGCTTCTGGTTTTAAGGGTGCTTTGCTTTATCGTGAAGAATTTTAAACGATCTTCCTTTTTTTGTAATGTCATGGTTGGTAGCAGTCATGATCATGTGTAGCTTTATTTTATTTTATAGATAACCAAAATTTTATCAGTAGTGTAGAGAAATCTACAAGAACAATAGACTACTGACTACTGAGACAACAGCTGCAAGCACACTATGGATATTCCCTGGGAAACCCCAAGAAAGAGGCGAGGAGGGGGGGGGGGGGGGGAAGGGGAGGGGTACATGATAGGATATAATATCCTACATACAAGATGTTCCTGTTTGTCCCTTCTCTAGCAAGCTTATCAGCAAGAGAGTTGGCTGATCCTAGCCTCCAAGATGGGGAGAAGTTCCGTTGCAGGGACAAAGACCTAGTTTTGTGAATGAGATGGATATACCTTTATGGGCGACCGTTGCTATGCAACCAACCAATCATGAACTTAGAATCACCTCCATCAATAGCATCTGACCAACCTTTCAAGATGGTTATCTCAAGCTTCTGGTTGACTGCCCTAAGGATCCTTTTCCGGTTGACCTAGTTTTGTGAATGAGATGGATATACCTTTATGGGCGACCGTTGCTATGCAACCAACCAATCATGAACTTAGAATCACCTCCATCAATAGCATCTGACCAACCTTTCAAGATGGTTATCTCAAGCTTCTGGTTGACTGCCCTAAGGATCCTTTTCCGGTTGACCTAGTTTTGTGAATGAGATGGATATACCTTTATGGGCGACCGTTGCTATGCAACCAACCAATCATGAACTTAGAATCACCTCCATCAATAGCATCTGACCAACCTTTCAAGATGGTTATCTCAAGCTTCTGGTTGACTGCCCTAAGGATCCTTTTCCGGTTGTTGAACCAGTAACAACTCCAAGGTGGTTTGCCATCTGGTTGAACCATTAACCTGTCAGAACTGGACAGTTGTATGTTACAGTTATGATGTCATTTGGTAGATGTTGTGAAGTTTAGTAGTCATGGTGATGTTACAGTAAGTTTAGGTTTGTGTGTGTTAAAGTTATGATGCATTTAGTAGATGTGTTGAAATTTAGTAGTCATGGTGACATTGGTAATTTATGGTGATGTTTACAGTAAGTTTAGGTACAGCAAGTTAGTGGGACTCTTATTTCTTTATGTTTCGTTAATTAGGTAAGTGATAAGGTAAGTAAGGGTATTCTTGTAATTGTCATTGATTGAAGTTATTATTAATAACAAGCATTGTTCATGGTTAGGCTAACAATTCTAACCGTGTGCACTTTTCTCTTTCTCTCTCTCTTGCTCCGTTCTCCTTTCTTCGCTTTCCTTCTAACTTCTTTTCTTCTTCTCTTCTGGTTCTTCTCTACTGGTCCTGGTTTGTTAGACCAGGTTTCCTAACATGGTATCAGAGGCATGAAGAAGAAGAAGAACGAATATATATATGTAGATATATATATATATATATATTTTAAAACCCTAGTTTATTCAGAATGAAGAATAAACTAGGTTTCTACCGTTTGATGGTGCCTTGCTGTTCTGCTGTGATATGTGGTTGCTGCCCTATGAAATTTGATATCTTGGTAATTTTCTGCTATGATAATCTTCCTTGCAAGGGTTCCTTCCGTGATCTGCGATATTGCTGCTGATTGTGCCTTCTTCTGCCACTGTTATTGCTTCTACTGCTGTGATTTGTTGACCTACTGCAGTCGGATAAATTTTTTCAACAGTTCTTGCCAAACCCTAACTGTTTTTGAGAAGTGATATTTCTCATCTGATCTGGCAGTTGTTTTGGGATGTTGTTCACTACCCCGGGGTTATATTAACCAATATTTGGTCTTTATCCGACCTATGGATTGGAAGATTTCTGGATTCCAAACTTTTAGGATCTTAGTTTCTATTTTGAAACTTATTCTTCCTAAGTGTATCCAACCATTGGACCTATTTCATACTTTGGGCATCCATTCTATTGATTGAAAGGGATACTCGATCCAAATTTGATGATCAGACTTGCTGATTTTGAGTTCTCAAATTCCTTCTAAATCTGGTTATTTTGGTATGCTGCGATCCTGTAATTGGGGTTAATTTCTGGAACCTGCTGAAACATCAGATCATATCCACTATTTTGGTAGCATAATTTGGGATTTATTTCTGCTGTGTATCAGAGGGACTCAATCAAGGTTTAATGGATTTATGACTGCTGATTTTGCTGATACACTATTTCTCTTGATTGGGTTACTGGGATGCCCTGCGCATGGTGGTCTACAAGCATGCCATATTCTTATTGTTATCTGATCCTGCAACTATTATTCATAATCAGATCTGTTTTGATCCTACGGCTGGTGTTACTGGATTGGTATTATTAAGTGGAGTTTCCTTGTTTGATAGATGTGTTGTTGATGGCTGCTGTTCTGTCTTGCACTATGTGCTGTTTCTTAAGGTAAGATTGAAGGTTTCACCCATCTAAAAGAAAAAAAAAAGAAAAAAAAGATTGAAGGTTCCTAGAAAAACCTCTTAGCTCCAAACTTCCCTTTCTTAGAGAGATACCAAGCTGAAGGCTATTCGCACCTTCATTTCAGGGCTATTAGACTCGCCTTGACTTTTCATGTGCTGAAAGGGTTGCCTATTATTTCAAAGGTTTATTGCTTGACACGAGGTTTTGTGAATATAATCAGGTGTGTCTGAGAATAATGGAAACTACTCTTAATGCGGGTTCCGACGTACCATATTTGAAACGCCCCAGCCCCATTAACCTTGGCACAATATTGTTCTCTTTGGCCCATGAGCCTTAAGGCTTTAAAGCACGTTGTGCCATGTAAAGGAGGCTAGAGGTTATCAACTAGCCCAACAACCTCCCCCTGGGCGATGTGGGACTAAAGTTTGCACACCCTAATCGATGTTCCAAATACCTTGGTACTTGCCGTCTTTTAGTGGGGATAGCTCGCTGATCTCCCAGGCGGGTCCACTTGCTGTTTTCTTGGGTGTCACACTCTACAAGACCCTCAAATGACTTATATCAATAGATTCCTTGACAACATAAGATTGATATATTGCACCAACACTTGATGGATCTTGTCACTCGAGGAAATCTCAGAACAAATTCTTTCCAAATCTCTCAGTTAGAAAAGGTAAAGAAATTTCTTGGGACCATTTTCAACAGTTTACAACGACCATCTTTTCTCTCAGGATTGGCAGGATATTATCCTACATATAATCCTCAGCCTTTAGATATGACTTCAGCCTCTCCGTTTGGATCCCTTATTCTTTCTACCCTTTAACCCAAAAAGGCATCAACAATTCTTGTGATGATTCCTTCAGATCCGAATACTTCTAAGGAGAAAGCAAAAATAATATAGTCTACTGAAGTCCCTTCACAGTCATCCTATACTACTGGATCTCCTAATCCTTTGACTACATTCTTACAATAACTAACATCCCAGCCGTCAGAGGAAAATTCCTGTCTTCCAATCAATAAGGTCTGGTCTAGATACATCTCTGGTTCTGATTTGTCATTATCAGGCACATTTTTGACAACACTACCGGATCCCTTTTGGTTCAACAAACGGAAATCCAAATCCATCAACTAGTAAAGCTAATCAACCTGAGATCATAGAGGAACTTCATGATACCTTTTCTGAGGCTATTGGTAACTTATGGCCATTCAATCGCATAAGCAAAGCTACCTTTTCTCTTGATGATGTTCTCCCTTCTCAAAGGAGGGAGCCTATATGAAATCTACTCATGGTGTTCTACACAAAACCAACGACCTGAATCCACTCTTGGTTACACTCTCATACTCCTTGTTGTAAGATTACAAGGTGATGCAGATTAATAACCAAAATAGGCTTGTTTTATTAGGAATAAGCCTAAGGTTGGGTTGTATACGTGTTGGGCCTTCAGTCATGTGGTTTGGAGTATATTGGGCCAATTTTATGGGTCTAAAAGAGGGGCTTTAATATTGAGTACGGGATTACTAGTTAATTTTATTTTTTCCTTAGTTTCCTTTTTAGTTGGATTTTGATGGGGTTATTTAGTTTCTAAATCCAGTTTTTTTAGTTTCTAGTTTTAGTACTTTTAATTCCTAGTTTCTATTTTCAGTTTTAGTAACTAGAAGACTTTCTCTTTTGTAAGATTCTATTTTCAGTTTTAGTAACTAGGTGAGTTTCTAATTTTTAGTTTCCTATTTCAGTTTTTGGAAACTAAAGTTAGTTTCTATTTTATGTAACCCCCAATCATTATTATAAATAAAGAAGAGGGTTTCCATTAAGCTCCACGATTTGATGAACAAAAAAAGATGCTGTTGCGTTTCTCCTCTATGAGGGTTCCTTGTGTTTGATCAAAGAGAAGGGTTTGGTGTTTGATCCAAACGACACTCTGCGGCTAGAAGTCCGGGTGGATCTTATTTATTTCTGGTTTCTCTTAGTGCGATTATCTTCTTCAGTTTTCCAAGTAAGTAATCTGAACTCTTTTGCAATTTTCCTGGGTTCTGAAAGTTTCAGATTCTTCCACCGACCTGTACTGATCTAAGAGACCAGCCATCAGATGGCTTTGAAATTTTGGTCGAGTACTACCCCCGCTGAATGGGAGATTCAATCCAAATTTTAGAGGAATCTGACCATGAGATTGTGAATTATAGGATTTCTTCCTATTTAGTCCGATTAGAGTTTTTGCCCAGATTTCTTGTCTAATCTGTGTTGAAGTTGATTGCTGCCCTTATTCCTTAATGGACTGGACCTTCTAAATAGTAATCTGAGTTTATCATACGCTATTTAATATTCTGTTATTAAAGTTTCCTAAAGTTGTTGGGATCGACTGTAAGGTTTCAGAACCTGCTGTCCAGATTTGTTAGTATACTGTTGTTGGATTACTTTGGTGGATTTGTTGTTCTTTGGTTTAAAAGTTCCTGCAGTTTTGGCCAATGATTAAAGTATCGGTATCGGTCGCTGTATCGGTCGGCCAAAATTAAGATACGTATCGGAGGGTATCGTATCGTATTGGAGATACGCTAAAGATACACACATAAATGGATATGAAACATTTTTTTAAACACTTTTGCATAAAGAATTTGTTAAAAAAAGCTATTGATAACATGTATTATGCATAAGCACTAAATTGAGGGTATCGCACTAAGAATTCAAGGTTTGTAGTTGTCTTATAGATGTAAAATTCTTATTCCCAACCTTGATTTCCACTTTAGTTAGAAAGAAATATGGCTGACAACAACTTTGGAACAATAACTCCTAAAAAAATCATGTTTTTCTGAAAAATTACCCATCTTGGCCATTATATGACCGTAGTGCACTGTATGTTTTGAGAATGATGTGCTGATGTTTATATTTACATCATAGTTGGCACGACGTTAAGGCGAACTAAGGCGTTGGAGGGCTGCCTAAGTGCTTAGGCGACAAGGGTCAACCTTGTGTCATTAAAACTCAACATTAAGCCACATTAAATCATAAAAAATCAACATTAAGCCACATCCAATCATAACAAATCAATATTAAGTCACATTAAGTCATAAAAAAAATCAACATTTAAAGAAATGCTTTTGTTCTATAATAAGTTGATTGGTCAAATGATTTTATTTTTACACAAGACTTTTGGCATTAGGTATAACACGAAACAAGCTTCCAAAAATGTCTAAGATTACTTGAATTTGAGTTGTAATGACAAAGTTATGTTATGGTGAAACTTATTTTAAAGTGTGCGAATGCTGTTTAAATCACCTAAATGAAAATAATTTTATGGACATCAAAACGAAAGATTATTTTACAGAACTTTTGTTTTTTTGTAATGTTTTACCATGAAAAGATTTCTAAAATTTTTAGAATTGAGAAAAATCCCAACATTTGAAAGTTGAAAATCGCTTCTACAACAAAAAATCCAGTTTTTTTTCCTGTGTTGGGTGACTTTTTATTCTTTTGGAATTTGATTTTTAAACTATTTTTATCGGATTCAAATAGGGGGGTATTTGATTATTGATGAATAATATCTTAAGTAAATTAAATGATATTTGACTTAAATAAGTGCCCAAATATATGGCGACAGTATTATAAAAAAAAAAGATTTTGTAACCTGGAAGAAACAGAAATCTGTATGGTTCGCACCTAACAGAACCGAACCTGCTAGAAACCATTATTTACATAAATGCCATCTTCACCATGGGTGTAAAAGAAAGCATATGGTACTGGTTAGAGTGATTCCATATCACTACAATGGCACTGGAAAGGTGTATTCATGGCAGGCACTTCTTTGTAATGGTGACTGGAGGAGGGGCCAACAATTGCAGAGAAGGGACAATGGCCCAGTGCGTGCGTGGGTGTTGGCCTACAACTGTGATCTGTCATCAAGCAAAAGGTCCAGCCACTTCCATGAAAATTTGACAAAAGCTGAAACCAATCATCCCTAAAATATAAAGAAAGGTATAAATTTGAACTATTTTTCATCCACAACCAGAAAGAGATAGAGACATATTGATGCCTTCTCAAAGAGAGATAGAGAGAGACAGAGAGGTGAGTTTTACCTTCGTGCATAGAGACTCAAAAAAATATTCTCCATGGGAAAATCGAACTTCGACCAGGCTGGATCAACAAGGTAAGCTGCAAAATTATTAGAAAAAAACAAAAAGAAAAAAGAAAAAAAAAAGAAAATGGTTGAGAGACGTAGAGGGAGTGAAAGAGAGAGACCTACCTCTCTGGCGGCAGATTTGCGTCGTCTTCGTAGACTGTGGCTGCAACGTTCTTCTACGTATTGTAACAACGAACTGAAAACGAAGAAGTAGGGAGAGAGAGAGAGAGAGAGAGAGAGAGAGAGAGAGAGAGAGAGAGAGAGAGAGAGAGAGAGAGAGAGAGTAGTAGTAGGCTCTGCCTTGTTTTTTGTTCAGTTCCCTTTGTGTCTCTGGCCGTTGCAACTATTTGTTATCTTCCCTTCGTATGAAAGAGAGTAAATAGGGTTTGCCTCACTTCTGTTATGTTTTGAGGGTAAAGTACGCATTTGCCCCTTGTAACTTAAGTTGCAAAGTTGATTCAGTGCCTTTTGCTCATAATCAATTATGAAGAAAAAAGAGCTCCACTTTCATGTTCCAAAAAAGGAACTTCAAAACCTTAAAAGTGTCTGGTTTATTTAAAAAAAAAAAAGGAAATTGAACTGGACTTACCATACAGTTTTTACCCCATTTCTGTTCCAAAAAATTAGAAAAACAAAAGAATCCATTTTTTAGAATGTTACAGTACAGAGCCTAAGCCTCTCACTATTCAGCTATTCTAATTCGGCCTGACATAATGAGTAAGATTCCCTTCCTGAAATCTAAAATCATTATAAAAGGTAAACTATTGAATTGGATATTGACACTGAACTTGTACTTGGACTTCTTTGAAGAGCACAACAATCTCTTCAAGCTTTCTTGTGCTAATGCTCATTCAGAATTTTACTAAAATACTCCCACCCTCTGTTGCAAATATCAAAATCCTCATTTCCCTTCCTTTTAAGAAAATAATTAAGATATTACTCCCACAAAAGCATCTCATAAGGGAATGATTATGGACATCTCCAACTTGCCATCAATGAGTTGAAAGGTCTGCAATCTCAGAATCTCATAAAGCCCTCCATTCTCCTTGGTCATGTGAGTCTTTCTATGTTAATAAAAGATCAGTACCCATCTGACTAGCTATTTCGGGGTCAATCCATGACAAGGTCACCTCTATTCCTCAACCACTCGTATAGGAGATATCCTTCTCATCATTTGACTCACCTAGAAAATGTCTACAAGCTCAATTTGATCTTTATCATCCTCCATGCTCATGCGTAAGTATTGCATCTTGAGTCTCATGTTATAATACACAAACACCAATTTCTCCAACCGTGTGCGACCCAATCTGTTCCACCTCTTGGAGTGGATGAGTGAGAATGTTTTCCATTCATCCGCATTACAATATTAAGATTAATCATTTAAATGATTGTACTAGGTACATATTTATATGAATTGAGTGGAGACAAAATGACATAATGTAGTGGGCTTACTAGGAAACGTGGTTTCTTGACCAGACTTTGCGGTTGCACGACCGAAAGTCCCAAGAGCATCCCTGAAGGTATTTATCTACACCCATTTCAAACATTAGTAATGTTCGTCTTAATACAAAATCAAGTATTACATTCCTTATAAATACTTAGTAAACTACCAAGTCTTATTGGACCTCGATTGTGCAGTTGGATTTGGCTCTAACTTGGCCACATTTTCCACTATATCTATTGGGGATAGATCCGTTATAAGTCAATGCTTATATTGGTACTTGGGATTGAGATAATAACCTGAGAATGATATTGTAAAGAGAAGAGAAAGAGAGTTGCGATGGTGGAACTTTGTGACAGCTATGTTCAACTGTAATAGTCAAGATCTTAGGTTTTTATTTATTTATTTTAATTAAATGAAACAGAATCTTAAGTTAGGATCGACAATATGATTTTTTTTTTCATTTCAAGGATTAAAGTATTGGTATCGGTCGGCCAAAATTAAGATACATATCAGAGATACACTAAAGATACGTACATAAATGGATAGGAAACATTTTTTTATACACTTTTGCATAAAAAATAGTTAAAAAAAGATATATATATATATATATATATAATATGTATTATGCATAAACACTAAATTGAGAGTATCACACTGGGAATCCAAGGTTTGTAGTTGTTTATGGGTGTTAAAACTTTGTTCCCAACTTTGATTTCTACTTTAGTTAGAGAGAAAAATGGTTGGCAGCAATTTTGGAACAAAAACCCTCTCAAAAAATCGTTTTGCTGAAAAATGACCCATCTTGGCCATTATATGACGGTAGTACACCGTATCAGTCGATACATACCAAAACGTACATTTTACCTCGATTTTTAATTTTCCAAAGAGTATAGGTGCGTATCGGCCGATACGGTACGATACGCACCGATACATTTGTCCAGATCGATCTATGAATTGGGCAGATCCCCTTTGTTGGCCTGTTTTGTGGTGAAGTTTATTGGTTGATTGTTTTTTGGTCCTAGTGGAAATAATTTTCTTTCCGGGGTGTTCACCCCCCCCCCCCCCCCAAAAAAAAAGATTAGTTCCTGAACTGCGTTGATCTTTGCTGTGGTCTGATCTAAACCTCAATCCTCAGTTTATCTGAAGCTGTGTTAAAACGCTTGTCGCTAGTTGTTTTATTTGGTTGTTGGAATGTTATTATTTTGATTTTGCTATTTTTTCTTAAGTTACACGTCGGTTTTAATTTGAATTCGTTTATGGATTTTTTTTCTTACTTTTTTAATCCACTTATCGATTTCTGGGTTAGTAATGTTGGGTATTACGGAAAAGTAGATCCCCATTAATATAATTCTTGTTAGATAGTGTCTGAACATCTTAATGTCAATTGGTTTGGTTCACCAACCTTTATTTTTTTTTTTTGGGGGGGGGGCGTTGAATAAAAAATTCTCTACCGAAAGGAGCAAAAGATACAAGGAGTCCCTAGCAAACGGGAAGAAGAAAAAACATTACAAGCTTACCTACAAAAGATAGAGGGTTGCAGTAAGGAGAGAGGCAGGCCCAAGGACACAACAATACGCCTGTTCCTTGGGGAATCAACATAGCGAGAGGAGACCAAAGATAACTTTCTTAGCTCACCAGCTGATCTTGATTGGCCAGATCTGCCTCTTTGCCTTTTCACTATTTTTGTTGGTTTATAAAGTATTGATTTAAGTGTTTGCACAATAAAATTCATGTTCTTGCTCAAGAAAATTAACTTGAACCCATAAGAAATTGACGAAATTTTTAAATCATGCATACTTACACTGGATAACTTTTGGAAACCTCATTGCCTTTTCCTTCGACTAATTTCTAGACACTAAAGCTTAGAAGAGTTGACGGAACTTCTCAAGACTATGTTTATTGTCCTCGAGCTCACCATGGAATTATTGGTTTATTTTTTTGGGCGATTTTTATTTTTTACAGATAAGGCGTTTGAAGGAGGAAGTGCTGGTACAATTACCACCCAAACGTCGACAAGTCATAAGATTGGTGTTGAAAAAGTCTGATATTATGTCTGCAAAAGCTGCTATTAGGAACAATGGCACTACTCCAATGGAAACCCGAGAGGAAGGCAAACTCCATTTGAATGGTGGGACTCCTGAAAATGATCCTTATGCTTACAGTCCTCTGGAAATTTATTCTGAATCAACTGTTAATTCCTGATTCTGTCTGATAATTTATCAACTTAAATTCATATTAAGCATGCCTGTTTTTGATTCTACGGTTGGTAATGCCTATTTATTTGATTGGGAAAAATCAATGCCAAGCTGGTGGGACGATTCTATCAAATAATTGCACCCGAAAACGTTCAGATGGGAACGAACATGATCAAGGTAATTAATTGAGTTGTATGTTGCTGGCTGATGGGACTGCCAGGGGAAGGCATAGTAAATTGGATGGAAAAGGATTAAGATTTTTTTAGAGCAGGGAGTTTGAGAATTGAAGAGTAGTAGCAGGTTGAGCAATATTGCAAGAAAAGTTTTGGCTCTTGAGAAAACTAGGGTTTAGGTGGCCAAATCATTATTTAGGATATGATTTTATCTATTTCACCTAGCTTTGGAGGAATGGGTTAGTGGGTTAAAGAATAAGGAACTAAGAAGGATTTAATGATTTTTTAAATACCAAGAATGCGTGAACAAGAACTGCGATGGACGTGGAAGGTTGTAGAACAATGTAGCGGCACTATTTTGTTTTTGCTGAGAGTAGAGAAGAAGAATAATGAAATCCCCTCAAAACAACTTTTTGTGAAGGATACATATTGATGAAGAAGAGGATGTTTAATTACCGGATTATTTCACCAGGAACAATGGATTTGCTTGGAATTTGGTTCACCGGGGGCAGATGGATCATTCTTTATTCTCTTGTACCATTTTTTAGTAAATAGTGAATGTGATTAGTCTTTTGTCACCCATTATATAGCTTGCATTGCACCGCTGATGTTTCAATTACATATATAGATGCGGTTAAGAATTAGCTGATGATGGGCTTTAAATGTACGATATCATGATTAATGTTGCTATTTTTCTATTTTTAATAATTTACTTCACTTGTACTAAGTGCTTGCTTTCCCTGCTCAGAGGACGGCGATTTCTGTGGAAAATTGGGGAATCTTTCTTATCAAGAAGTCGGTATTGCTAAGCTTTCTGGGTTTTGCAATTGGCTTTCCATTCATCCAATTGTCACAAATGTAGGGGCTCCAAGAAATTCAGACATGGTTCTTAACTCCCCAAAAATGATAATATTTGCTCATCACCATGCTGTTCTTGATAGAATTCAGGTAAATCAATTCATCTTGTCAGTTTTCCAATATAATAAAACGAAAAAGGTAAAAAGGATAACCTCATTATTGCATTGGTGGATTATGGATGGGTTGTATCTACTTACTGCATTCTACCCAACGATTGACATCTTGATCTCGAGGCCGGCTTCAACCAAGCTCAAAACCGAGATTTGGTCTGGGACGGTTGAAACTTGGTATTTTTTGTGCAAAACTCGACATGTCAGGCCAGTCAAAACTGGTCAAAATTGTTGAAACTGGTTAAAATTGGTTGAAACTGGTTTAAACTTGGTATGAGTTAGTATGTACTCAAGGTTTTGCCCCTACTGAGATGATGAACAATGAATCTACCTAGGTTTGCAAGTTTGGCCTGGCGAGCCTGATCTGGCCAGAAACTTTCAGGGCAAGGGCTGGGCTAGGGTTGGGATTACTAGGTCTGGGCTAAGGCTTTGGGTGTGTATGCAAGTTAATACCATGAATTGAGCATCATAATTTACATTTAGTTTGCATCATTGATTTAATATACTAAACATAAAGATATTTATTTAAAAATTAACTTTCCCAATTTTGTGTTGTGACAGTAAGTTGATAACAGAACCTGAATCAGTACCTGGACATAAGGTAGAGAAGAGAGAAATTAGGAGAAGAGAGAAGTTGAAGAGAAGATGAGAGAAGAGACGAGAACACAACCTGCGGTTTGAGTAATGGGCAAAATACTCAAACCGTGGGGGTTGGGGATCTATTTATATTAATCGTAAAGCCTAAAGATTGGATCCACCACCTAGAACCGATTTAAGTGTATAAGAAATAAAAACTTTTACAATAATATCTACACCACCCTTAAAAAACCGACACACCTAAACCCATAATGTCAACACTCCCCCTCAAGCTGGAGCATAGATATCACTCATGCCCAGCTTGTAACACCCGTGGAGAAATACATTTCGAAATAAAATTTTTGCTAACAAGTTTCAAAATTGATTATTAGAGTTGAAAAATGGGGTCGAAATCCATTTATTCATCATTGCATCCTGAATAAAATGACAGTCCATTCAATATATTTAGTCCTTTTGTGAAAATCTGGTTTACTGCTACATATATAGTTTCCTAATTATCATAAAACATGTCTATTGTCTGTTTGGCGATTATATAAACTATAACTGCTTGTGCCCAGAGAATATAATTCGAAGCTCCAATCAGTTTAATAGATGTGATTTGATCATTGACATTATCCGTGGGAGGCATAGCCATAATGCTGTAGATAGTAGAATTCTTTCAGAGAATAAAACATATGCAACTAGTCACAAGAGGCACCATCAATAATAAAAACTAGCTGCAAGAATAGTTACCAGAGGCACGAGGCTCAGAGATAGCAACTAAAAAACCCAAAAGTAGAAAAGCACAAAAGCCAAATCCTTGAGATCGCCAATGGTTATGATTCTTTGTTTGATCGAAATTTTTACCACTGTCAGTGATAGTATAGGGAGAAACATTCCTCCGATAACCACAACGATCAACCCACGAGAGATGGGTTCTTGGAAAATCTCTCGAAAAATTAGGATTGTGGTTCGAACTAGGAGGGGACTTACCAGAGGAGGGAAATAACCAACTTCATCAAACAATAACTTCGGTAACAATAATAATTAAACCTTAGTTGTGCATGTTAAATAAACAGGGTTTCTAACAGAGAGAAAACGTCGTAAGTGGCTTATGGCTATACACCAAAAGGTAGGGAAAAGCCCTAACACCACACTCAGAAAATGCATCAAGAAGGACTCCCTAGTACTGAAATCGAAGCTCTGAAATCATGTGACAATAACCGAACTTGAATTCGTACCTGGACATAAGAAGGAGAAGAGAAGAGAGGAGAGGAGAGGAGAGAAGTTGAACAGAAGAAGAGGAGACGAGAACACAACCCACTGTTTGAGTAATGAGCAGAATACTCAAACCGTGAGATGAGGGAATTTATTTATATTAATGATAAAAGCAATTACAACCTAAAGTATGGGTCCACAATCCAGAACTGACATATGTGTATGAGAAATAAAGACTTTTACAGTTATATTTACAACACCCTTTAAGAACTGACACATCTAAACCCTTGAAGTCGACATCATATAACTTTAACATGGGAAAAAAAAATTGACAAAACAGTGCCAGCCCTACCAACCTGACCCTGACATCCGTATCGAACAGAACATGTTGAGCAAAATCTTCGTCATGTAAAACCTGCTTGATTTAGATCGGGAAAATCGTATGGATTTTATG
>NC_056561.1:25242977-25290780 GCF_013358625.1 Macadamia integrifolia | reverse complement strand
ATCCTATTTCCGATAGGAGCAGTTGACAATTGAATCCCATTTTTCCCATTATTTTCGTATCCGTAATAGTGTGAAAAGAAGGCCTGGCTCCAAGTTGTTCAGGAATAGTGGCATTGAGTTTCTTAACCCTTCGACATAGGATTAGTCAGTTCTATTCTCGATGGGGCAGGGAAGGGGTATAACTCAGCGGTAGAGTGTCACGTTGCCCGTGGTGGAAGTCATGCAGTTCGAGCTTGATTATCCCTAAACCCAATGTAAGTTTTTCTATTTTGACTTGCTCCCCCGTCGTGATCGAATGAGAATGGATAAGAGGCTCGTGGGATTGACGTGGGGGGCGCAAGGATGGCTATATTTTGGGAGCGAACTCCAGGCGAATATGAAGTGCATGGATACAAGTTATGTTTTGGAAAGAAAGCCAATTCCGAATGCTGTGCTGAGGTATCCCAGTTGCACCCCCTAATTCTAACAATTAGTCCTGTCGAGAAATGTTGATATTTGGGTTGTTGGGTTTTTTTTTTGGTAACAACATTTGGTTTTTGATGATTAACAAAACTGCTTCTAGGTTAAATTATCTTGGTTTAACATGATCAGTAAATTTTGTTGTCTATGTTTCCATTTATTAAGTGGCTTGTTTGAGGGAGCATGAAGATTTTGTTTTGATTTAAGAGTTTTTTCTGATTTAAAATTTTGCATTGTTTGAATATTAGGCATTCACATGTCAGAAGGGAGTCGGTTTCGTCCGTGTTGATGGACTTACAAGTGCTTTGGATAGGCAGTTGGCTATAAAATCTTTCCGTTCATCACCAGAGGTTAGTACTATATTATTTTTTCAGCTGGTTTTCTTGAAACTGTGAAACTGTTATATGAGATGAAGTTTGGAATTTTGGTTATAAAAAGCAATTTAATTGAGGAAAATGATGTTCTGTTTGGTTCTGTCTATGTAGACTAAAGTCTGCAGTCATGGGTGTTTCCTGCTTTATTATTAAGGGATGTTGTGGCAGATGAAATCCTCTTTCTGATGAGGATAGATTAAACACATGTATTCTGTTCTTGTGCATACTAGCAACATAACAGATTTATGCTCAGTGGTTCTCCTTTGGATATTCTTGAAATTTTTCTGTAGATCTGGGTGGAGAATAGAAAGGCTCCTTTTCCCATGTTGTAAAGTGTTATAGGATGAAACTTGCCAAGATGGCAGGGATGACAGTGTGAAATGCCTAACTGAAAATGGAATGCCACCTTGGCTGTCACATGTCAATTCAAAGAAGTTAAAAAGAAAAGAAATGAAAATCTGGTCAGCTTAACAGTAAGGAGGTGGAGGTTGGTGGGGTGCCCTTTTTTGAGATTATTATTTATATTTTTATTTAGAAATTCATGTTGTTATGGTGTCCACTTTGTTTCCAAGGGCATTTTCTTGTCAGTGGGACACTAGGACCTAGGCAACCACTCTTTAAACACCAACCAGAATCCCGATTCTGGCTTTAGGGGGTCCAATCTTGATTAAGCAGTTTGTTTTGGCAGCTTTGCCTATACTCATCTGACAGTCACTCCTTATTTTTTTTGGATGAATAAAAACTATATTAAAGGAGAAGAAGAATATACAAAAGAAGGCCTCAAAGGAGACAAGAAAGGGGAAGCCCAACCAAAAAAGGGGGGGAACCGCACTACTCAATGATACAATCCATCAATGGGGGGGGGGGAAGAGATGGTAGAGGGAGGGAGACCCCAGGAGACAACAATGAGCCTGTTCCTTGGGGAATCTCTAACTGGACGGTGGGGCAGGTATGCGAGCTTTGTAGACATCAAAATAGATGGCATTGCAAATCTGATCATAAGATCAGGATTTGGAGGTCCATCTTCGAAGATTCCTTTCCATCCAGAGGTGGTTGATGGTAGCACAGAACGCAAGCTTTCCAGCAATGTCACAAATAGAGGATCCCCAAAATGTTATATCCACCTAGATCCACTCTTTACTGAAGGGAAGTGGTCTCCTACGAGAGGGCCAACAACAACCTAGGACTTTTTTCCAAATGATTGTGGAGAAGGGGCAAGCAAAGCACAGATGATCAACATCCTCATTCCCATTCTAGCAAAGGCAACAAGCATTAGGGGCTTGGATATGTCTAAAGTTGAAGAAGGAATGGGTGGGAAGGCAGTTGGAAAGGGCATGCCAAGCCGTGAAGCTGTGGCTAGGAGTGTTTCCCTTGAACTAGATAAGCTTTCTCCATGGAACCGGGGAGGCAGATGTTCTCACGAAGTTCCAGGCAGAGGAAGAGGTGAAGATTTTAGAGGGGGAGGGATTCCAAGTGACAGAGTCATCGCTACCTCTAGGATCAGGGACAAGTGGAGGAAGGCTAGACCAGATGTTAGCCAGAGGGGGTGGGGAGTGGGCGGGAGCCCAAGCATCATTCCAGATGATGGAGGAGACAGTGGCAAGGCAGTCTAGGCCTTTGGAGTAGATGATCCTAGGGCTAACATCGAGGAAAATTGGACGATTTAGGTGCCAAGGGTCAAGCCAGAGAAAGGTGGAGGTACCTCTACCAATGGAGTAGGAAATGGCATTTAAAGCCATAGGTCTGAGGCTAAGGATACCACACCAAACCCAAGAAGCATCCGGACCAGGGGAAGTGGACCAAATGGCATCATTCTTTAAAAGGTGAGAATAAACCTATGATACCCAAATGCTATTGTGCTTAGACACAATTCTCTAGATAAGTTTGAGAATACCCACAGAATTCATGTCTTTAATGTGCCTTAGGCCCAAACCACCTTTGGATTTGGGAAGGCAAACACTTTTCCAGTTGATGGGATGGAGGAATTTGTGGTGTTTGTGCCTTTCCAGAGAAAGGAGCAAATGAGAGATTCAATTGCCTTGACAGTGGAGGAGGGAAGAACGAAGATTCCAGACCAATAAAGATACATTGATTGAAGCATTGATCTAGCAAGTTCCAGCCTTCCAGCATAGGATAAGAGTTTAATCTTCCACAACTGAAGTCTTTTCCTCAGGAGGTTCAGGATTGTGGTGCAGTGATGGCCAAAGAGTTTGGCGGGATGAGCGGGAGACCAAGATACATGACTAGAAGAGAGCCAACAACGAATCCAGTGATCTCAAGAAGGCGATTGGTGGAAGCTTCCTCAATCCCAGAGGTGAAGATGCGGGATTTCACTGGGTTGATCCGGAGACCCGAGAGCAGGGTTTTAAGTGTCGGTGCGTATCGTACCGTATCGGCCCTTACCGATACGATACACATTGATACGATACATGAAATTTTTAAAACCCTTTCATATCGATACGTATCCTATGATACGCACCGATACTCACCGATATACACCGATACGTACCGATACTCTATGGAAAAAATAAAATCGAGTGAAATGTACTTTTCGGTACGTATCAGTGTGTATCGGTACGTATCGACAATATCGGTCGATACATACCGATACGGTACGATACGTACTGATACGATGCGCTATAGTCATATAATAGTCAAGTTGGTTCATTTTTCAGAAAAACACGATTTTTTGAGGGGTTTTTGTTCCAAAGTTGCTGTCAGCCATATTTCTATTTAGCTAAAGTGGAAATCAAGGTTGGGAACAAGGATTTTACATTTATGGGACAACTACAAACCTTGAATTCTTAGTGCAATACCCTCAATTTAGTGTTTATGCATAATACATGTTATCAATAGCTTTTTTTAAAAAAATATTTATGCAAAAGTGTATAAAAAGTGTTTCCTATCCATTTATGTGCGTATCTTTAGCATATCTTTGCGTATCTCTGATACAATACCCTCCGATACGTATCTTAATTTTGGCCGACCGATATAGCGACCGATACCGATACTTTAATCCTTGCTCGAGAGATGCTCAAAGAGAGGGAGGACATGATGGAAGAGATAGAGGAATGATCTGCTTTAGAGAGAAAATCATCAGGTCATCAGCAAATGCAAGATGAGTGAGGGAAAGAGCCTTACATTTGGGAATAGGAGAGATGAGGTGGAGATCAGTAGAGGATTGAATCGATCGGGATAGGACCTTAAGACCAAGAGAGAAGAGAAAGGGCGATGGGGGCATCCTTGGCGAATACCAACAGAAGATTTAAAGTATCCCGCTGGACTACCATTAACCAAGACGAAGAAGCTCGGGTTTAGTGTTTGGTAACATTTTCATCAGTAAACTGAACCTCTGGCCACCTCGACTATCCTGATGACTGAACCTCCGGCTGGGCCCCTTGTCAAAAATCCCTCCCTCCCTCTGCTCCTCCCCTGCCACCTCCACCCTCCCCATTTAGAGCTCCATAGAATTCCCATTTCAAGCAACCCCCGCCACTCCTGATAGCCTTTCTCTTTATTTCATTCTGCCTACCAATCTTAGTGACTCTTATGTGGCTATCTGTCCCAAGGGCTTGCTGGATTCTGAAGCTTCCCATTGGTAGAATTCCCTTATCAGTCATTTCTTGGGGAAACGGCCACCATTTCATCTGGTCAAGCTATCGCTCTTGAGGCAATGGCGTCCAGTGGGCTCGATTGACACCTTTCTTCTTGATCATGGTTTTTTCTTATTCCGGTTCTTTGAGGAACATGATCGGACAAGAATTCTGGAAGGTGGTATTTGGAGAGTGGGGGCTCGCTGATGTTGCTCAGGCCTTGGCACCGCCATCTCCTCCTTAATCGTGTGGACTTCTCCTCCATCCCCATTTGGGTCACCCTTCTGGGTTTGCCTCTACACTTCTGGTGCTCTGAGGGCTTGAGTACCATTGGCTTTGTGCTTAGAACTTCGGTATGCTCCGATGCCAGAACTTGCAGGAAGGACCGTCTAGCTTTCGTGCGCATCTGTGTTGAGGTTGACGCCACCGAAGCCCTTCCCTCCATCTCTGTTCAGGATGGCGATGACTTCTCTTTCGAGTAGACTGTTCTTTACGAATGGAAGCCTCCCCAATGCCTTGTTTGCAAGGTGTTTGGCCATGATATGAAATCTTGTGAGACGGTTACCCCATTGAACCCACTGGAAGGCTCGCATACAGAGTTCACAGAACCCATCCAACCTTGCGATCGTTCTTTTATGACTGTGACTGGCCACAGATCCTTGTCATTCCACCCTCCGACGCGAGGTCGAGGGATGCATAGAAGAGGGCGAAAGCCTCCGAGAGCCACCGTCGATGGCCGTCGGGCTTCCCCTGCCAGAAAATCTCTGTAAGGGGATCGGTCCTTGCACAATGGGCAAAACCTCTTTGCAGCTTTTGGCGGAAGTGGCTGACAACACCGATGGCTCTTGCCTACTTGTCAAATCATCTGATGGTGACGTGCACGCCAATCCTTTGAGTCCCGTAGACTGTGCTGCTGATGACTCCTCTGCAGGCTCAGAGGAAAGCTCCTCTTCGGCAAGTTCATCGTCATGCTCCTCTAGCTCTTCATCTGATGTTGATGCCTAAGATTCTGATGAAGATTCGCAAGGAGAGTCTTCTGATTTGCCCTCTCTTTCGCCGCCGAAGGATACCTTAAAGGAGACGTATGCGAAGAAGACCTGCCCTCCTTTGGTTATATGATCGAAAGAGGCTCGTGCTATGGAGATACCTCACACGGGTAACCTGGCCATAGATTCTGTTGGGCCTGACTCCTTGGGGGAGCCATGCCTTCTTAAGCCCACCGCTCAGCGCATTGGCCCGACCAAGCCCGCTGAACCATCTTCCTTTCCAGCCCATATGTCAACCATTCTCAATTCAGCCCATACCTAGGCCCTTGCGGACCTGGGATCCCTTCATTTGTCTTTGGCTCAGACACAGATTCCTAAGAACCTAGATATGGACTCGGATGCGACCCATAACCTTTTTGACCCTCCTTCCCGGCCCGATAACCCTTCTATTCCTACAAATCTCAACTGTAACCTGAAAAAAGGCAAACGCTGACCAGCAGCCTCCACTTGCCAGTCTTCCTCTAATCCCTAACCCCCCAATCCTGCTTCACATTGATCCTATCAGCGAAGAAGTCGCTCCCGCCAAACCCCTGTTGTTCTTGGCTCCTCCTCCGGTGAGCCTTTGATGCCTTCCTCCAAATATGGCCAATGACCCACAGCATACTGTGGATTGCCAGGGGTCTCAATTCCCCATCCAAGCATGTTGCCGTGAGATCGCTCATCAAAGAGTTTAGTTCATGTTTTTGCTGTATTCTGGAAACTCATATCAAAGAGGCAAACTGGAATAAAATTGTCTTCGTTGTTGCCGCTGGCTGGTTATTTATGTCCAACCATTCCGCCCATCCTAACGGGCGAATTTGCTTCATGTGGGATAACAAGAAGATCAATGTTACCCTCATTTCTTCCTCAGCCCAATTTCTTCATCTTTCCATCACTGATACTACTTCCAGTGCCACCTTCTTCCTCACCACTGTCTATGCTGCCAATAGGCCTTCTGAAAGAGATACCCTCTGGAATGATCTCAGACTTTTGGCAAATCAGATTGGGCACTCTCCCTGGGGTATTGGGGGTGACTTTAACATCATCAGATTTTCCCATGAAAGGCAAGGAGGAGGTTCATTGGACAGTGAGAATGTGGATGCCTTTAACTCTTGCATTGAGGATTCAGCTGTAGAGGACCTCAGATGGTTCGGAATAAAATATTCCTGGAACAATAAAAGATCGGGTCAAGCCAGAATTGCTTCAAAGCTTGACAGATTCTTGGTCAATGAAGCCTGGTTAAATGCTTTCCCCTCTTCTCATGCTACATTTGGAGCCCATGACATTTCTGACCATAGCCCCATCTCGCTCCTAATTCAGCCATACACCTCCTTTGGGCCCAAACCCTTCAAATTTTTTAACATGTGGTCCTTCCACCTAGACTACCCATCCATTGTTCAAGAAGCTTGGTTGAAGCCTGTTTATGCCTTCTCTACTCCTCTTCTTGCCTTGGCTAGAAAGTTGAAGAATGTCAAATCAGCCCTCAAAGCTTGAAATACTAACTCCTTCGGGAATATTTCTTCTCAAGTTATTGATTGCAGGAAGAAGCTTTCCTTCATCCAGTGCCAACTTCAAAATGACCATCTCAACACTTCCTTAGCTAATGAGGAGAAGACTGTGGCAGTCAACCTCTCTTCCCTATTAGCTCAAGAGGAGAGCTTCATGAGGCAGAAATCTCGGATTAATTGGCTTGAGCTCGGAGATTCCAACACTGCATATTTCCATAGATCTGTGAAAGCCTGGAATAATATCAACTCCATCACTAAGCTGACTTCTCCGGATGGCAGACTGGTTCATAAAGTTGATGAGATAAATGGTGTGGCAATTGACTTCTTCAAGAATCTGTTTCAAATGCAGCCAGCTCTCCCTTCCCCATTCCGAGTGACCTCCTAAACAAATTCATCCCTGACAACCTTGCTGGTCCTATTATGGCTATTCCCACTGATGATGAAATTACCACAACCATCCTCTCCCACAAGGCAAACAAGGCTCTAAGCCCTGATGGATTTAGCATGGGTTTCTTTACATCCTCTTGGGATCTTATCAAAGTGGATATGATAAATGCAGTCAAAAGCTTCTTCTTTAATCCGAGTCAAATTAAAGGGATTAGTCACACATTCCTTTGTCTCATTCCAAAAAAAGAGGGTGTTGATGAGATGAAGGACTTCAGGCCAATCTCGCGCTCTGCTATCTCCCATACAAATTTATAGCAAGCTAATAGAATAAAGCTAGTGGTGGACTCCCTTGTCAGCAAAAACCAATCAGCCTTCATTCCAGGGAGAAGTATTGGGGATAACATTCTTCTATGTCATGAAATAGTTTGAGGATTTGATAGGAAATCTCTTTCTTTTGCGGCCCTTTTGAAGATTGACATTCACAAGGCTTTTGATTCCTTGAGATGGGACTACATTGTTTCGGTCTTCAACAATATGGGGTTCTCGCCAGTTTTCACAAATTGGATTCATCACTGCATTGCCTTCCCCAAATTCTCTGTTTTGGTGAATGGAAGTCCGGCTGGTTACTTCTCTTCTTCTATGGGCATTAGGCAAGGCTGCCCTCTATCTCCATATATCTTTTGCCTTGCTTTGGAAGCTCTCTCAAGAAGCTTTCAGCTGGCCACAGACTCGAACCTCATCTCCGCCATCCCTAAATGCGTGGCCATCAAGATCATTCACCTTGCTTTTGCAGACGACTTGATGATATTCTCCAAAGCTGACCTTGGCTCCTTTGGTAACATCATGCTTTGTCTGTCTCAATTTGCTGCAATGTCAGGGCTCCACATCAATCCGGAAAAATCCTTTATGTTTTTAGCTTGGATTTCTGAAGATGCCAAAGCCTCCCTTCTGGAGCAAACTGGATTCATTAAGGGGTTCTTTCCAGTGAAGTATCTTGGGCTCCCTCTCATTCTTGCCAGGCTCACTGCTCACCACTGCTCTCCTATGCTTGACCTCATCAGGAAGAGCTCCGGCTTTGGAAAGGGAAGATTCTCTCCTTAAGCTCATTAGATCGGTCCTTCAAGCCTCCTATATCTATTGGTTAGGTATTTATGGTTTGCCGGAAGCCATCATCTCCAAGTTGGAATCCATTTTTGGATCCTTGGGAAAGGGACTGAGTGTTCCAGATATCTTCGCCCCATTTCCTGGGTGGCTGTTTGCCTTCCCAAATCTGAAGGAGGGCTTGGATTGAGAAGGATCAAGGATGTGAACCAGGCTGGTATCATTAAATTAGCTTGGAAGATCATCACCAAAAAGAAGAGTATCTGGGTTGATTGGATCTATTCGAATCCCCTCAAAGTAGACACCTATTCGATTGTGAAAATTCTAGCAGATGCCTCATGGGTTTGGGGCAAAATTATTGCCATTAGACCAACTATATCTCCTGCTATATCCTCTTAGATTGGCAACGGAGTCGACACCTTGCTTTGGCTTGATCCTTGGCACCCCTTGGGAATCTTGTATCACATTGTAAGTGCCAGAAGGATTTATGACTCAGGCCTCTCAAAATTTGCCCTTGTTGCAGATATCCAATCTTCAGAGAATTGGTCCCCTCCGGATCATTCTATGGCCCAGTTAGCGGACATTTGGAACTCTTTGCTAGTCATCTCTCGTTCCCAGTAGCTTAGGCCGGACACCATTCTCTGGAAGCCTTCTTCCACTATGACCTTCTTCCCTAAGGCAGCTTGGGAGTTTATTAGGACTCATGGCCCGGCATCTCCATGGCATCGTCTCATCTGGTTCAAGCATCACGTTCCCCGCCAAAGCTTCACGGCTTGGAGAATTTTTACTAAGTCCCTACCCACGAACTTCTTTCTCATTCAAAGAGGCATTCCAGTAGATCCATTGTGCATCCTATGTGGCACTGAGATGGAGACTATAGAGCACCTCTTCTTTACTTGTAGTATCTCTTCTTCCATTTGGAAAGGGATTCGTTGCAAATGCTGGCCTTCCGAAAGGACAATCCTCCCATTCCACCATGAATGGATTTGGATGGATATGACATTCCATGGAAAGACCATCTGTGACAACGTGGGAAGACTTGCCTTCTGTGCTTCGCTAAATCAGATTTGGATGGAAAGGAATCATAGGAAATGGACCTCCAACTCTCGCTCTCTTGATAAGATTTGGAGCTCCATCTTCTTTGATGTCAAAGCAAAAGTTTCTCGGTGTACAACCACTTGTAACTCTTCCCCTAGAAATTGTTATATTGTAAACTCCTGGGAGCTTCCAAACTGCATCATCAGGACTAGTAATGCTCCTTGAGCTCGTCTACTTCTCTCTCCCTTCCCTTCTGGGGCTGTATTTTTTTCTCTTTCTCTTGGTAATGAATTTTATTCACCCAAAAAAAAAAAGACGGGGAAGCTCGAGATAGAGATGCAGGCAAGGATCCAACGGACAAAATTTGGGGGGAAAGACATTTGGAGGACATTTGAGATGAATTCCCACTCCGATCCATGGGATTTCTTCTCAAATCCACGAACAATCTTATGGCACAAAATGATATTGTCAGCTATATTCCTACCAGATATGAAGGCTGATTGGTTCAGACTCACCAAAGAGTCAATGACCCTTGAATACGGTTTGCCAGAATTTTTGCAATGAATTTGTAGATCAGGTTACAAAGGGAGATGGGTCTGAAGTCATGCATGGAGGAGGCACCCTCAAATTTGGGGATGAGGCAAAGGAAGGTGTGGTTGACTCCATTGATCTAGCTTGGATTGAAGAAAAAGCTTTTGATAGCTCTGATGAGATCCAACTTGATAATATCCCAGCAAGATGAGAAGAAACCCATGCTAAATCCATCCGGGCCAGGAGCTTTATTGGATTTATGGGAAAGAACCACAACGGAGATCTCCTCATCAGAAGGGATAGCTTGAAGAGAGGGGAGGAGATGATTTGGGACAAATTTGTTGATCAGCAAGGGAGGGAGAGGGGAGGGATCAGTGATTTGAATGGGGTTGAAGAGATCAGAGAAGAAGGAGGAGGCCTCATTTTTAATGTCTGAAGGATTGTGAAGGGTAGAGCCATTTCTAGCATGGAGGAGGGGGAAGGAGTTGGCATTGAGACAGCCTTTGATAGAACGATGGAAGAAGGCTGAGTTAGAGTCACCAAGCTCAAGCCACTTTATACGGGATTTTTGCTTGAGAAAACTCTCTTCTTGGGTCAGGAGGAGGGAGAGGTCAAGGGAAGCGGATTTCTCTTCCTCCGCTAGAGCAACATTGTGGAGGTCGGACATGAGATTTGCTTGAATGGTGTCAAGCCTCTCTCTGCACTTTGAGACTCTGCCAAAGATGTTACTGAAACATCTAGAGTTCCAAAGCTTGAGAGCGGATTTTACATTCTTAAGCTTCCTGGATAAGGCAATGAGGGGAGAGGAGAAGGCTTTGACGGGGAGATTCTAGGCATCACAGACAATAGAGGAGAAATCAGGGTGGAGGTTCCACATATCAAAGAATTTGAAGGGTTTAGGGCCAAAGGAGGAGGAGGAGTAGGCATGGAGGGAAATGGGGCAGTGATCAGAGATGGTGGGGGCATCAAATGTGGCAAAGGATGCAGGGTAGTAGGTCAGCCAAGCTTCATTTACAAGGGCCCTATCAACCTTCAAGCCACCCTGTCAGCCCCACTTCTTCGGTTCTGCCAAGTGAAACAGACACTCCTTATTTAGTGTTCAAGATCCCAGATTTATTAATGTCATTGCATGTTTTCATTCATGAGTACATAATGTGTGAACTTTTATTATGAGTTATTTGTTTCTCTCATCCTTTCTGTTATTTGCAACATCCATTTGATTGGTACATGTGATTTGCTTCTATTTTCTATTTGAGCCTTCACAAGAAGTGAAGAAAATGCTATAAAAAGTGAATTAGTTAGAGTTTCTGTTTCCCTATTGATTTATTTTTAGGTACTGAATGTCTGCAATTGACATGAATGGAAAATTAAATACCTCTTGTTCTTCAGGTCAAGGTTGCGATAATTGGAATAACTGTTGGGGCTCTTGGACTGGACTTATCAGTATCTGAAAACATTGTTTTCTTGGAGCTTCCGAAAACTTCTAATGAATTGCTTCAGGTTTACCATCTGAATTCTGTTTTAGTTTTATGAAATTTGCAGCAAGACATCACATTAATTCCTGACATGCTTGCCTTTTAGTAATTTATTAATCATCTCTGTGCCCTCCATACTGGTTTCCTATTAGCTAATTTGGTTGTGGTCACCTAATAGATAAGTTTCCGAACTAGTAGAAAGACTGGATTGCAAACTAGGAGAAATTTCCAGAGTCGAGAAAAAAAATCCAATATCACATAATAAATCAGGATCCAAATTCTGTTCGAACTAAATCAGGATCCAAATTCTGTTCGAATGTTATTTAAATTGGGGAGAACAGATTTTTAAAACTTTGAAGCCTTATTTAAATTGGGGAGAATAGATTTTTAAAACTTTCAGTTCAGTCCGATGGTTAGATTCTGAGATCTCACTAAGCCTTATTTAAATTGGGGAGAATAGATTTTTAAAACTTTCAGTTCAGTCCGATGGTTAGATTCTGAGATCTCACTAGTTCCTACTGAAGATGGGACATTCAAGAGCAGGATGGCAGTACCAGAACTTGATCCCAAAAAAATAGGCATTTAGAATAGATGTATTGGAGTAATTAGATATAGATTTGGAATTCCCTCTCAATTAACACATGTATGCTCATAAATTGTGCTGTGACAGGCTTTCCCTTGATCTTCCCTCCATGCTATAGCCCCCTCAACTGGCCCTCTCCCCTAGGGTTTTGCTGGTGACTTGAATGTTGTTAGAGCTAGCCACGAGAAGGTTGGGGGATTCCCCATAGACCTTTCTTGTGTCAACTCCTTCAACGACTACATTACTGACATTGCCCTAAGTGACCCTAGATGGTCTAGTGCCAAATTCACTTGGGAGAGCCGGAGGAGCGGCTCTGCTCGAGTTGCTTGCAAGCTTGACCGAGTGCTTGTCAATGAGGCTTGGCTCCACTCCTTTCCCTCCTCCCATGCTTGTTTTAACTTTCCTTGGTATCTCTGATCACTCTCCCATTTCTCTCCTTGTTCACCCCCTCTCCTTGTTTGGTCCAAAGCCCTTCAAATTTTTTGACATGTGGACCCTTTATGATGGCTTCCTCCCTATTGTCCAAGATGCTTGGGCTATCCCCATCTGTGCTTTCTCCTGGCCCCTTGTTGCCTTTCCGAGAAAGCTCAAGAATGTCAAATCTGCACTCAAGATTTGGAACTCTAATTCCTTTGGAAACATCTCTTCCGGAGTCTTCTTCTATAGAGACAAGCTTGATGTTATCAAATCTTGCCGTCAACAGGATCTCTTTAATGTCTCCCTTCCCAATGAGGAAAAAGCTACTTCTAAAGAGCTTTCCACTCTCTGGCCCAAGAAGAAAGCTTCCTTAGGAAAAAATCCACATCAAATGGCTGGAGCTTGGAGACTCCAACTCTTCCTTCTTCCATAGGTCCCTCAAAGCCAGGATGAATGCCAATTCCATCTCCATGCTCATCTCTAGAGATGAATCCCCCTTCTTTCACCCTAAAGATATTAAAGATGAGGCAAATTCATTCTTTTCCGATCTTCTGAACCCCTCTTCCTTATCTCCCACTCCTTCCTTCCCCCCCATCCTCAATAAATTCGTCCCCTCGATCTCCTTCCCTCACTTCGAGCCATACCTTTTGATGGTGAAATCCGTGTTGCTGTCCTCTCCCACAAATCCAATAAAGCCCCAGGTTTGGATGGCTTCAGTATAAGATTCTTCTCCGCTCTGTCCTGACCTCATTCTTGCTATAAGAAGCTTCTTTCTCGACCCTTTTCAGATTCGGAGGATCAATCACACCTTCCTCTGTCTCATCCCCAAGAAAGAGGGGGCAGATTCCCTGTTTGATTTCAGGCACATCTCCCTTTGCAATCTTCTGTATAAATTTATTGCCAAAATCTTGGGCAACAGAATCCAGAGAATCATTGACTCCCTGGTCAGTCCCAATAAATCTGCATCCATTGATTCAAGAAATCTTGAACCTTGCATTAGATTCAATGATGCAACCGATCAAGTTAGATTCCAAATTAGAAATCAAAGATCAGATCAGCTGGCTCCACGGACCCAGATCTGAACTATTCTACTGATCAAACAAAGCTTGGAAGGCTTACAAATTTGTTGATTTCAGAAGCTTGCAATGGCGAAGAAAGAGAGAATGAAGAGAAGAAGAAAGAGGAGATTGGTTGGGGGGAGGGGGGAGTCTGGGACTGTGAACACTAACTTGGGAGAGGAGACAGTTGACAACCCACACACAATTTCAATGTAAACGCTTTAATACCTAGATATAGTTTTGACACAATGAGAAAATTATGTACCCTGATGTAGTAAATCACTAAAACTAATTAAATTAGCATTAATAATACTAATTATAGGTAAACTACTAGCCTAAAACTATTTAATCTCCAAGACTAAGACAGCTCACATGCTAGAATACTAAATTAAAAGACGAAATTTGTGTACCCTTATGGACCTATAGTTTAGGCCTTATAATTGAGCCCATTACAATTATAACATATTTAAAACAAAATCCTATAATCGACTACTAGCAAAATACGACCAATTTTTGGACTGGGCCTGCATTAGGACCTGTATTACATATTGTTAATATATATATCTTAGTGGAATGTTTAATAACCCCCCCCCCCCCCCAAAAAAAAAAAAAAAAAAAAATTGGAAAGGTTCTTGTATGAGTGATGGACTTGTATGGTTCAAAGTATTGAGTCCATGCATCATCAAGAACCTCTCTCACCTAATATACCATTTGCTCAATTGCTCGATGGGTTCATTTATAAATTTTACTTCCTTATCCTGAATAATGGTTGGAATTATACATGACCTCATGACTGTTTTCTTCCTTTTGAAATAATGATATGTTCTGTTGATAGTCAATGTCTACCCTAGTTGTATCATGTTTCAATTTCATCTGATGTATGTAAACAAATATTCCAGGCAGAGGATAGAGCTCATAGGCGAGGGCAAACAAAAGCAGTCAATGTGTACATTTTTTGTGCAAAGGTACCAAATGCTATGTTCTTTTAACAGAGGGTTCTGTGAATATGTACGTGGAACATTCATTTGTTGTTTTTAAGGTGGTCTCTCGTATTTCAGGATACCTTGGATGAGTCACATTGGCAGAAGCTAAACAAGAAACTCTACTGTGTCTCATCTGTGACAAATGGGAAAAAGGATGCTGTTGAAGAGATAGGGGTAAAGTTGTCTTTTTCTTGTTAAGGCTTAATACAATATATAATTGCTATTATGTTTTCTTTATTATTTATTTCCTTCAAAGTTACAAAGTAGCCAGTGGTTTTTAAAAGTCTAATTTTGAAATGTGGCAAGAAAATTGAAATGCAAACATTTTGTACTTTGAGGGTGTCTTACAACAGAGCAAACTGGGCTTTTTTTTTTTTTTTTTTCCTGCTTTTTAAGAGGGAAGGTAAGAAAGTCAGGATAAAGTTAGGGTATTGTAGGAGTAGATACAATGAACTAACCCCCATAATGTATAACCCCAAACAATACAACTAGCACCCCAAATTACAATCAAAAGACTTTAGAAACAAAGGAACGAAGCCCAGAGACAACCCACACAAGAAGTATGCAACCCAACCAAGAAATAAACCCAAAAGAGAGACAATCAGCAGGAGAGAGAAAATCTCCTGTGTAGGGTAATCTAGAGGGTGGGGAGGCGGCTGCAGCACTGTGGAGCTCAGAATGAGCTGCGACTTGGGTCACAGGCAGCCCCTAAGGAGGGTACAAAAACCTAAAAGTTTGGGGAACTTTTGATGGAGGGTTATGGAGATACTTACTTTCTTGATTTTCAACCCGAGGAGAGAGATCGCAGGCTTTAAGAGAGAGAAATCTGTTGAGTCGATTCTGATGCTGGAATGCTTGGACAGATCTGAACTTTTAACCTTTTACAGTGGCAGTGCACACGAAAGCAAGCAATTATCAATGAGCTGAAGTAAATAAAAAAACAAGAACCAAGAGAATTGTGAGTGGGTGGCTATCTCGGCCCAGGCATCTCACCCACAACTATTTTGGCTGTTTAGAAGCAATTGACTACAATCTTTATTTATTCAAATCTGAAATTATGAGTACATAGGCTCCTCTATTTAAAGAGGGCAGAATAACAATCCTATCATAACTAGGAGCTAGTTTCCAAATAGGATTAGACACTCCTAACAGGACTTGGTCTCATAATAGGACTAGGACTATAACTCCAACATGGAGTAAACTAAGTAACTAATAGTCCATATAGGACATTACAATTGGTGGGCCCAATGGGCCGCACTTATTACAATTAATTAAATCCCTATAGCTAGAATTGATGGGCCCAATGGGCCTTCATTCTAAGAACTAATTTAGCCACTTGAAGTGTAACACCCCAAATCTCACCTCTTTACATTAACTGTGAACAGGCAAAAGTAACAGGCTAGAGAGGCCAACACTAGTTTGGTTGGTAGTAGTGGAGTGCCAGGAAGGAAAGAATGACCCAACATGTTCCTGACAGAGCCAACACTAGTTTGGTTGGCAGTAGTGGAGTGCCAGGAAGGAAAGAATGACCCAACATGTTCCTGTGCCTTCTGTCAACAATGTTGGAAGAAACAACAAGAAAAGTGGTTCAACAAGTATTTATTAACCTTTCATAAGGGTTAGTAATAAAAAGGGGACTAAATAGACTCTAAAAGAGAAAATCTGGCTCAACAAGCTGGAGAGTTCTAGAAATGACAGGCCGGCCTGTTGACTGGACAGAATAGTCAGTTTTGACTGTGGTGAGTCCCACTTTGTAATTTGACATGAGGACCTATTTTTATTAGTCTGTTATGATAAAATAAAATAAATAATAATTTAGAATAAGAATTATATAATTTAAAGTTAAGCATGTAATTAATTATATATGTAGTCATATTATGACATAATGTAAGTTATATATATATTATTATGAGTGAGTGGAACATTCCACTAGGGAATTGGGGCTATAAAAAAGGCCACCACCGACTTTAGTATTTCAATTCTCACTTGGACAGAAAGAGAAGGAAGGGAGAAAGAAGAAGAAGAAGAAGAAGAAGGGCTGCTGTTCATGTACTTTTGGGGCTGCAACTACATGTTTTCTGTGCTCCTGCTGTGCTCTCTTGCTGGTGTTATTGAGATACTGCTGCTGCTGTAGAAAAGGATGTATGCAAGACAAGATGAGAGGTGCAAGGGGCTGTCCAAGCTGAAATCCTTTTGACATTTTACTGCATATATTGAGCTGTGGCTGTACCTGTTCAGAGAGGTAAGTTTCATCTCTCTATACTGCTGTACAACAGGTTATATGCATGTAAATAATATTCCAACCAAGCTCCAAGCATGCAATCACCCAAAAAACTGGGAATTTTGACTGCATGCATCAGATTTGGTTCAATTCAGCCACATGCATGTATCTGTATGTAAAGGTGAGTATTCATCTTTAAATTGGCTGAATTGGAGGATTAAGGTAAAAATCTGAGAAATTTCAGCAAGGATTAAGGACATAGAGTACATGATACCTTGTTCTTTGATGAAAATGGAAAGAGATATTAAATCTGAAATGGGAATCTTGCTAATCAAGGCCGATTCTGGAATTATGTTAATTAGGAACTCCTAAATGAGTTAGGGATTTCCTTAAATTGAGGCCGAATAGGGCTAGGTAGCCAAATTTTTTACCAAAACCCTTAGGACAGAATTGCAAGATGTGATGAAGGTGAAATTTCAAGAGGGTTTCTCTAGTTATGGTTTTAGAAATGCATGCAAACAAAATTAGAGATGGAACACCCAATTAGAAAGTCAAAACATTGGTATCCCATTTCTAATCAAGTAATTAACATGGGATTTGCTGGAATTAAAGGGAACTAGTTGAATTTGAGGAAATCTGGAAATTCTTGCTGAATTCCATGCATGAATCAAGAAAATTAAAAATGGGAAATTGTGAATGGACTTGTAGAGAGTTGAGTTAAGGTATTATAAGGTTAATATGTGAATGGAACCATAAAACAGAGGAGTATGCATGAAATACAGAGTTTAAATTCTGCAGAACATTAGCAGAATCGAAATTCTGCAGAATTGACACAACAAACGGGAGACTACAGGCAGGCCGGTTGGCTCCAGAAGTCTCCAGCCGGTTGAGCTTTCAGAGGCTAGAAAGGCCACTGTACTGCCTTGTACCCTACTGAACCTACTGCAGACATGATATAAGGACAGTACAGCTCTTAATTGATGGTTTATCAATGGGCTTTAGTCTTAGAAATTATGAAAGTGAATAGGATTCCTACTTGAACAGAAAATTTATAAAAGGGAATGGGAATAAGAACAACCCTATCTAATCTAGTTTGATAATAATTATGATGTAAGTATGTTATGGATGTTGATAGAATGATACACATTGGTTTAGGAACATAAACCACACGGCGAGGATATGCGGTGACGGGAACTCAACGGTAACAACTGTGATTTGGGTAACAAGTTGAGGGGTGCTTGACTTTATTTTACGGAGTGTTTCTACATTATTTTCTATTTTTTCATGAATTATGTGAATGTATGACTTGTTATGTTGCTGTTATGCATGTTGTTGCTATTAGTATCTGTTACCTTGTGAATATGGATTGGCAAGACTGTGGATAGGTTTCTGGACTGCAGAGGTAAGTGAGGTAAGCCATTGTGATTATGTGATTGTGTGTTGTGAATATGGAATGTGGCTATATGGATGTGGACCACAGTTGTAACTGTGGTATTGGCGTTCTGGGGCACAGTGTGGCCGAAGTGCATTTCCGGTACCGTGGGCCCAGAGGTCAGTAGCATAGTTATGATTGTGGCTCTGACGGTCTAGGGCATGGTGTGGCCGAGGTTCTATCCAGTACCATGGGCCTAGAGGTCAGAGGAAGAGTGATGTATGATGAGTGGTAATGATTGTAACATCGATGGTCTGAGGCACCTTGTAACATTTTCGGTACCGTGGGCTTAGAGGTCGGTATTACAGTGATGGCCAGTGTTGTATGATATGGAAGCATATAGAATGCATGGTTAGGATTCATAAACCATGGTGCTACACCCCTTGCCAGTAGGGGGTTAGGTATTGGCTAATCCCAAAGGGTGGTATGTTATTGAGAATACGACGTATTGTACTCCGAGGTGAAAATAGCACGGGTGACCAATTGTGTAGGATTTCGGGACCGTGGAAGTTCACAGCATGGGTGACCGATTGTGTAGGATTCCGGGACCATGGCTATCTGTTTGGGGTTACCTTTAGAGGTTTGCAGGGAGACAAATTGTGTAGGATTTCAGGACCTACAAACTTCCGCTTGCAGCGAGCTTGTATTCCTGAGGCCCAACGTACAGGGTAGGGAATGCCACCTACCCTGCATAGCACCTATATCATATGATGGACCTAGTAATGGAAGTAGGAAAATAAATAAATGGATTCATATGCATCATATGTCTGTGTGGAACTTATATTGCATCTTATGTTGTGTGTGCTTGCTCTTAATGGATTCTTATGCATCATATGTCTGTGTGGATTTTACACTGCATCTTATGTTGTTAATGGATTCTTATGCATCATATGTTTGTGTGGATTTTACACTGCATCTTATGTTGTGTGTGCTTGCTTGCCTTTACCCCTTAATGAGCATTCCCGTGCTCACCCCTCTCCTTTATCCTTCTAGATGCTGAGGTAGGATGAACTCTAGCAGCGGACGTGAGGTTTGTGTCTATGAGACACTAGGATACTGATGGACATCACTCTTACTATTTCAGTTACTCCTTTTGATGTAAATATTGATGAAATATGTAAGATGTAAATATTACACCTGTGGGTTGTTAATAGAAAAATATTGTATATCTGTAATTTATCACTTTAGTACATCACCAGTGATATTTGTATGACTTACTTAGCTTACTCTGATTTTAGTTGTGGTCTTGTTGGCATTTGTGAAATTAAGATACTGCAACTGTGATCGTGGAAGGTTAGGCTGACTGGATGTTGGTATCCAGTGCCGTATACCTTGGCAAATTTTGGCAGGGTGTGAAATGAAGTGGACTTAAGTGTTGATTGATAGGACCTTCTTGGCTAGGCCTTTCTTCCTCTGATAGATCCTCCCAAAGTGTGGATCTACATCAGAGGGCCTATGGTTATTCCTATAATAAGGTAGGTACTGCAGTACTGAGGATAATGTTTCTAAATTCACCACAATTAGGGAGAGGGGAACAACTTCAATGGAAGAGTCTATTGTTCCCTAAAGGTTCTTTTGAAGTTCCGTTAATGAAATTGTTAGAATTGATGAGTGGTTGGTACTCTAATACTCTAGGTTGGCCTGGTAGGGCTCTCCAAATCTTGATCCAAGTCCAAATTTCATCCTACCTACTTGATGGCCATGAGTGTACTTAGTCCTCACCTTGAGTTTGAGGTGCTCTTTTTAAACTTGGCCCAACTCTAGTGGTACTCAGCTTGAAGTTAAAGGCACAGAAAATCGAAGTACAAAATATGCAAATAGATCGGGAATGATAACCAATTAAGTAGGAAAGATATGAACTCAAACTTAGTGGAATAGCCATGGGAGGATATGAGTTTCTTTCCACCTGGCCTTCTTGGAGTTGTAGTCTAGCCATATTTCCATACATTGGTAAAATAGGTCAGAATATTGAATGTAGCTAAAATTTGTTCTACTGTTGGGAATGCCGTACTCCTCATGAAGAAGATCTGCATTGTGTTTCTGAAACCAAAATGAGAATGAAAAGGTGGGGTGATCTTATCTGGGACTTTTCGTGATAATTTATTCCTTCTGTTTAAACAAATTTCTGCTATTTTCTCCTTTTTTTGGTTATTGGACTAAGAATTTTGCAATGTGTCAACAACTCATAAAAATTTGGCATTGTTAGGAAGCAACACACATGCACCTTTGCAGGCTTTACTATCTATGACACTGTTGGAAAACTTGCCTTCTGTGCCATCATAAATCACCTTTGGATGGATGTCTAACTCTAGATGGAAGGCCATCTACTTTGACTTCACCAGCAAAATCCATTTTCTCTGGTGCAGTATTGTTAGAAGCTCTCCCCAAGGAACATGCTTATTGTTTTTTCCTGGGGCCTTCCTCCTTCTGTTTTGTCTGTCCTCCCCCTCTTGATGTTCCTTTTCGGTTGTTTCCTATTGCTAGCCCCCCCTTTTTTCTAGGGTTTTTGCCCTTTGGTTTTCGCTTCTCCCCCCAACCCTTTCTTGTATATTCTCTCTTTCTTGGTAATGAATTATTTATTTATTTAAAAAAAAAAAAAAAAAAAAAAAAAAAAAAAAAAACTACACACTTGCACCTTTGCATCATGATGATAAGATAACTTGGTTAGAGGTTTTTCATTTCTCTTTTGCCAGGAATTATAACTTTGTGAACCACCAATCAGGTAATTAATTGTCTTTTGCTGGTTGCACCAATGGTTTGCTTCCTAGCATATGCTCCATGAAGATTGTTACATGCTTTGGTTGCATCCTTCAGATGATGATGTGCTCTATTTGCAGGTTGAAAATGTTTCTGGTCAATATCAAGAAGGTAGTTTTGCACAATACAAAAGTTCTGAACACAATGAGAATGAAGATATGAATGTTGATAAAAAAATGTTCTTGGAGAATCTAGTATCTGGTGAACTTCCTCAGGAGGAGACAGTGGATCCCCATAGCACTGTATTAAACCAGGGAGTGCGCAAAATGTATAGAGGACAGATGATGGCCATGGATGAATCTCATAAGCAGATAGACAGTGATGGGTATAGTTCAACGCAAGAAGATTTGATTCATTTTGAGGTAAGGATTTGATTTGTAAAATTTTGTCACGTAGTTCTTTAGTCCTAGGCACTATTTTGCTTTTACTTTGTTGGTGGTACGTTCTCTGCCCTACTGATGGTTTTAATTAGATAATTTGTTGTTTTTGTTTTTTATTTAATAGAAGAATCTAATGTACTGGACGGGTAGTATGGTAGGGATTCTAATCTTGAGATGGCTGATGATTCCTGTCCGAGTGGAAGCTTGGAAGGCGATGCTTGCGAAGCTAGAGAGCCACGAAGTTCTGTCATAGCCTCTGCATGCAAATTGTATGAGAGTACCGACAAAAATGAGCCTTTGGCTAACATGGAACTTGAAGGGGTTTTGTTTCCCAATGCAGAGCTCCCTAGTGATCAAAAGTACAGTGGAAATACAGAGAGAGATTATGGAAGAAGTACTGTGCTCATTGAGGCTAGTGCAGCTGGTTCTATTCTGTCAGATTGTTTGCGATTTGAGGTAGAACCCTCTATGCCAAATTTTATTTCAGCCACATGCTTTGATGCTTTCTTGGTTCTTGATGTATGTTTTGTTGGTACATTTCAAGCTTGCAACAATGTTTTATCTGCGTCCCTTTAGACTTGGGGACTTCCACCTTTGGCTTTCATCTGCGTCAGTAAATATGTGAGGATGGATTCTAGAGATACAAAAATGATTTTCTTGTAAACTTTTTTTGAGGTTTAGTAAGAGGAATGTTTGCAGTTTTTTGAGAGCCTTGTTCAATTTAATATTGATAATAAAGAAGCTCCTTGTCTGGTGGCATTATTGCCAGTGACTAAATTCAAAGTGCCCAGCTTCATTATATATGATCAATAAATTGTTATTATTATATCATGTTATTGTATTATAATGTTTCCTGTCATATCATGCAATCCCTTTTGAAGCTTGGTTTAAAGATCATAAATTTCTTGTTTCTTATAAGCTTTGGTTGCTGGTGTGGATTGGAAAGCTTTGTTACAAGGAGCCAGTGGTAGGGGTCCTTTGGTTTTCCTTGAATCCTTCCTGGGGTGCTTCTTGTCCAGCGGTTTGTGGCTCTTCTCAGTGCTTTGGATGGGCTGGCATCTCTTTTATTTTCTTGTCCTAATGTCATTATTTTATAGATAAAAGAGATGTTGCATTTTTTTTTTCTTTTGGATGAATAAAATAAATTCATTACATGCAGGAGAAGGATGTACATTGGGGGGGGGGGGGAAGAACCAAGGCTAAAGCCTACAAAAAGAGGAAGCCAAAGCACAAGGGCCAGCCCTCAAAATCTGCCGGGAGGGGGGGGTTACAACAAAAGGGTCATCAAGGGGGAGGGGGGTGATAGAAAGAGGGAGACCATAGGAGACAACAATGAGCCTGTTACTTGGGTGTCTCTAATGGAGCGGTGACGAAGTCAGCCAAGCTTGGAGCTCACATCGAAATTGATGGCATTCCAAATCTTATCAAAATAACGGGAGTTGGAAGTCCATCTACGAAGGTTTTGCTCCATCCAAAGGTGGTTTATGGTTGTGCATAAGGCTAGCTTGCCCACAATATCACAAATGGAGGATCCACCAAAAATCATATTTACCCAGATCCATTCTCTTCCCTCGAGTTCTTCTCTTCTGCTGGAAGGCCAACAGGATATAAAAACACTTTTTCAAATAGAATTGGTAAAGGGGCAAGAGAAAGAGAGGTGATCAGTGTCTTCGATACCATTCCAGCAAAGGTAAGAGAAGGGAGAAATTGGAATTTTCCTGAAGATGAGGAATGGCTGTGTAGCAATAGAGTTGGATAAAGCTTGCCAGACAGTGAAGTTGTGACGAGGGAAATGACCTTTGAACCAGATGATGTTGAACTAAGGGGCAGTAGGACCCGGAGAACGAATATGGCTCCAAGTAGAGGTAGAAGTGAAGAGGCCTGTGGATGAGGGGAGCCAGATGACCTCCGCCTTGCCACCCTTCAAAACTCCTTGGTTACAAAGATACTTGCCATGGAAGGAATTCCAGCAATTCTCGTCATCCCCGTAGTAGGAGCATCATGCCTTCTTCCGGCTTCTCGCACCATTGATTTTTATCCGTTTGTTCTTATTAGTTCGACCCTTTGGACATCGCTGCATCTACCGATGGTCACAATCGATTCTCTTTGCTGCAATCCCTTACAACCTCTGATGATGAGGATTATGCTCTTTCTCCTCGATCTAAGGTTGTCGCAGATGCCACTTCCTTGTCTCGTTGATCACATCCTCCAGCTTCCTCTCTCACCCCGCTTGCCAACTCTATCTCCTCCCCTCATGCCTCCTCCACTGACTTTATCCCTAATTCTTCTAACTCTTGTCTTGCTCCCTCTTCTCCCCCTTCTTTTTAGAAATGCCTTGGTTCATCCTTTTAAACCAAACCACTTGACCTATCTTACACCAAACAAACCCCCTCTAACCCACCTGAATCTCTTTAACACCCACTTGACCCAACCCGCTTCCTCTATCCATCTCAACCATAACCTGACATCTTTTGGTCCTTCTAACCCATACCCGCCTCCTCTTAATCATAACCCTTTAGATCTTTCTTTATTGCCCAACTTCTACCACACCACCTCTGTCGCTCTCCTAGCGATTCCCTGCCTTTTGAAGGCCTCTGCACTCCCAGCGGCCTCCTTCGCCATGTCTCCAATCACCGCCACGTCTCCGATCTCCTCCATCGTTACTGTTGGCCATGATTCTATCTTCCCAGTCGCTGCCACCATCTCTCAGTCCTCTTTGCTGCTGTTGTCACGTCCTTTGTCTGATGAAGTTGATAGCCTTGTTGGCTCTGCGTTGCCCTTTCAGAGCCCCGCTTTTCCGGATGATACCTTGCCCCTCTGGGCCCTTCTTCAATTACGACGCTTTTCTCGATAGCTCTCTTTACTTCCTCCCCTGATGTGAGTGACCCTTTAGCCCCCCTGAAGTCCTTTAATGCTTCCCCTAGCCACTTGCCATCATATTTGACGCAAGACTTCTTAAAGAGCTTCTTCCAGCCACTGCAATTCTTCCGTCAAGCATTCCCCCATTGTCCAAGGATACAAGGGAAGAAGCAGGAATTAATCTAAGCAGGCCGATGCTTCTTGCTCTTCACAGCTTCCGTTGGACACCCCTCAGTCTCTACAATGGTCCCCTGGCTTATACAGAATGTCCGTGATATCAATTCCTTGTCCAAACAAGCTTCTATCTGATCTCTTATCAAGAACAACTATTCGGCCATCTATATCCTCCTTGAAACTAAAGTCCCTGAGGCCAATGTGATCCGTAGAGCCTTTTCCATCGCCTCTTCTTGGTCCTTCCTATCCAATTACTCCTCCCACCCTTGTGGACCATTTGGATTCTCTAGAATCCTTCTAAGCTTCTGATCACTAATGTTTCCACCTCCTCGCAATCCATCCACCTCTCCATTTCCATTCCTTTGGGTGCTAACCCCTTTTTCTTCTCAACCATCTATGGCCTCAATTGTGCCCCAAAGAGAAATCCCCTATGGGATGATCTCTGCTCATTCTCCTCCCATGTCTCCTCCCTCCCTTGAGGTATTAGAGGTGACTTTATTGTTGTACGTTTCTCCCATGAGAAACTTGGTTGATCTTTTATTGCCCTCATTGTCATCGAAGTTTTCAACTATCTGAAAGATATTGGTCTTAAAGACTTGAGATGGTGGAAATTAAATTTTCTTAGCACAACAAAAGGAAGGGCATCCACAGAATTTCTTAAAAACTTGACAAAGTCTTTGCCAATGAAGCTTGGCTTACCTCCTTCCCCTCCTCCCATGCCATTTTTTACCCTCTTTGGTATCTCTGATCACAACCTTATCTCTCGCTTTGTTCAGCATTACATCTCTTTTGGCCCCAAGCCCTTCAAATTATTTTACATGTGGTCCCACCTCGATTTCCTTCCCTTGGTCCGCTCTGCCTGGGACATCCCTGTTCTGGCCTTCACCCCCTCATTCCCCTTTCTAGGATGCTCAAAATGTCAAAGTGGCCCTCAAGGATTGGAATCTTTCAACCTTTGGCAACATCTCCTCTTGGGTCTTCGAGTGCAAAGACAAGTTGGCCTCCATCCAATCCTGCCTTCAAGTGCATTGAATCAACCCTCTCCTTGCTGAGGAAGAAAAAGCTTCCTCCCTTAGGCTCTCCTCCCCCTTAGCTAAAAAAGAGAGCTTCCGCGAGCATAAGTTCCCATCAAATGGTTGTAGCTTGGAAAATTTAATTCTCCCTACTTCCACAGATCCCTAAAGGTGAGATCTAACTCCAACTCCATTCCAAGCTCACTGCAAATGAAGGAACCATCCTCTCTCAGCATGATGCCATTAAATCTGAAGCAGTTGCTTACTTTTCTAGCATCCTTCATCCTATGGCACCTTCTCCCCCCTCCCACTTCCCTAATTATCTGCTCAATAAGTTCGTCCCTCCCCCACCACCTCTTCTTAGCTTCCTTCAAGCCATACCCTCCATTGATGAGATTAAATCCACCATCTTGTCCCACAATCCAAACAAAGCTCCGGGCTTTGATGGTTTTAGTATGGGATTATTCACTTCCTGTTGGTCCATTGTTGAAGCTACTTTAGTCAAGGACATCAAAAGCTTCTTTAGTCCCTCTCAAATCTAAGGTGTGAACAATACCTTTCTCTGTCTCATCCTAAAAAAAGGAGCTACCTCCTTATGGGATTTTTGGTCCATTTCCCTATGCAACCTCTTACACAAATTTCTTGCAAAGATTTTACCAATCGTCTCTAGTTAGTGATTGACTCCCTTGTTACTCCTAAGTCCTAACAAAGGATTATAGTATCGGTCATCGTATCGGTTGGCCAAAATTAAGATATGTATCGAAGGGTATCATATTGTATCAGAAAGACGCTAAGATGTGCTAAAGACACGCATATAAATGGATAGAACACACTTTTTTATAAAAATTAGTTAAAAGAAGCTATGGATAACATATATTATGCATAAACACTAAATTGAGAGTATCGCACTAAGAATCCAAGGTTTGTAGTTGCCCATAAATGTAAAATCCTTGTTCCCAACCTTGATTTCTATTTTAATTAGAGAGAAAAATGACTGGCATCAACTTTGGAACAAAAACCCGTAAAAAAATCGTGTTTTTTTTCCGAAAAAATTACCCATCTTGGCCATTATATGACCGCACCATATCGGTATGTATATATACCGAAACATACATTTGACCTTATTTTTTATTTCCATAGAGTATCGGTACGTATCGGTGCGTATCGATGGTGTATCAGTGCATATTGGTGTGTATTGTAGGCTACATATCGATACAAAAGGATTTTAAAATTTCTATGTATCGTATCAGTAAAGGCCGATACGGATACGTATTGGCCAATACGGTATGATATGTACCGATACTTTAAACTATGGTCCTAACCAATTTGCTTTCATGACTAGTAGGAGTATGCTGATAACATTCTCTTTTGTCATGAGAATATCAAGGGTTTCACCAGAAAGGCCCATTCCCCTGTTGCCTTGCTGAAAATTGACATCCATAAAGTTTTTGACTTGATCAGATGGGATTTCATCACTAAGACCCTTCTTGAGATGTTTCCTCCTTGTCTTTTTCAATTGGATCCATCCTTGCATGTCCTCCCCCCATTTCTATGTCCTTATCAATAGTAGCCCTGCTAGTTTCTTCCCTTTCGCTGCTGGCATCCGCCAAGGCTGCCCCCTCTCCTCCCTTGCCCTTGAAGTCTTCTCTAGATCTATCCAATCCTCTACTGATACCACCTCATCTCTCCCATTCTCTACTGTAAAGCTCTCAAGTTGACCCATATTACTTTTGTGGATGATCTTATGATTTTCTCTAAGCCTGACCCCTCTTCTATTCTCTCCATCATGCCCTGCCTTTACCTCTTTGAATCCCTTTCTGGCCTTCTAGTCAACCTCATAAAATCCCCGCCTCTCTTTGATTAGAGTCTCTAATACCTCCAAAGCTCTCCTCCTCTAATTAATTAGCTTATTTCTTTGTTCCTTCCCCACTAAATATCTAGGCCTTCCTCTCATCATTACTAGGTTTTTGTTTATTTAGATAAATAATTAAATTTATTACCAAAAGGGAGAAGAATATACAAGTGAAAAGGGGGGGGGGGAAGGGAGGACCAATAAGCCCTATCAAACAGAAAAAAGGTGCAATCTAACTTAAAAGCCTTTGCAGAACAACTCGAAAGGCAAGCTTGAAAGCCAAAAGCCTATCAAGGGGGAAATAATAGAGAAGGGGATACCCTTGGAGACAACAATGAGTATGTTTCTTGGGGTGTCTCTAATAGTGCGGTGGCAGAGGGATCTGTGCTTGGAGCTAACATCAAAGCATATGGCTTTCCAAATCATATTTAAGGAGCGAGAGTTGGAGGTCCATCTATGAAGATTTTTCTCCATCTAGATATGGTTGATGGTGACTCAAAAGGCAAGCTTCCCAACAATATCACAAATAGAGGAGCCAACAAATGCCATGTCGATCCAAATCCACTCTCTAGCAGAGGAAGAGAACGGGCAGGAGAAAAAAAGATGGTTTACATCTTTAGAACCATTCTGGTAAAGACAACAAGAAGAGGGGACTTGAATGTGCCAGTAGATGAGGAAAGACTGTGTAGGAAGGCAGTTACAGGTAACTCGCTAAGCCCTGAAGTTGTGGCGGGGAATGTGACCTTTGAACCAAATGATGTTTCTCCAAGGGCCTAGAGGCCCTTTGGATCTAATTAAGTCCCAAACGGAAGCTGAGCTTAAAGTTCCAGAGGAAGAAGGAAGCCAAATGATTTTATCTACTTTTCCTCGATGACCAGGGGAGAGGGGGAAGTAGAAGGGGGAGACCAACCACCTTTAGAGATGATGGAGGTGATAGTGGCAGATTTACTCAAACCAGATGAGCAGATGGACCTAGGGGAGATCAAGGAATGGTGGATGTGGAAAGGATGCCAGGCATCTAACCAGAGGGAAGTCAAAGATCCATTGCCAATGATGTAGGAAATGGTATTAAGAGTTAAAGGTCCTAAGACTTGGGATTTTCCTCCAGATTTAAGAGGCAGATTTTATAATCTTCCACCTACCTGATGAGTCTAAGATAAATGTTCTATAGTGTTGTAATAATGGGTTTTATGGGTTTTAGGAAAAGTATTAGTTACCAAACAGACATTAAGGGGTTTAATGGCCTTTGTAATTCTCTAGAACCTTCTCTCCATTGTTATAAATAAAGAAGGCTGGTGTCATATTAGAAACAAGTCATTACCCCATTCAACATGGTATCAGAGCTTTAGGATCTGAAACCCTAAGGGTTCTCTCTCTTCTCCATATCTTTGCCTCTTTCTCATCTCTCTCTCTCTCTCCCAGTGCCTCCTTCATCTGCACCTCCCTCCATCTCTCTTCATCTGCTTCTCTCTCGTGGTGGGAACTTCTTAAACCACCAAGAGGGTTTCTAGGCTCCACCCATCCTTCCCCTAGGCTCTTAGACTCTCTTCTACAATGATCTGAGAGACTTAGAACCTTTTTTTTTTATCACTTTTTTAGGGTTTTCTCCCTGAGAACTTTTTTCATTGTTGGGATGCTTTTTCCCCGCTTGATGCTCTGATTGTTTTGATGTTTGTTGCGATTGGTGCCTCTTATCATTGTGGTGGTATGTACAGACCACTTTTTCGTTTGAGGTCTTTGTTCTAGAACTATCCCCAAATTCGTTTTCTCAGGGTTTTACCCTTCATTGATTTTTGGGTTTTCTAGCTTTTTTTGGTTATTTTGGTGCTTTCTCTTTCTCCGGCTAGTGTGTCTTCTATTTGCACAGCCCCCTTGAGTAGCAACCATGTCTACCATCTCATCTGCATCTATTGGCGGAGACACCACGGCTCTTCTTACCTTTCCTCCTTGTGCTATCAAGCTTGATGGTACAAACTACCTTATGTGGTCACGCTCGTTCTGCATCTCCATCAAGTCCTATGGCTATTACGGGTGCCTCACTGAACAACGAAGCGTCCGACCACCGGTACTGAGATTGACAAGTGGGAGAGTGCCAACTCTCTGGTTATGGCCTTCCTTGTCAACTCCATGTTACCACAACTTTCGCATGGCTATCTCCTCCTTGACTCCGCTGCGAAGATTTGGAAGTCTGTCCAGGATATCTATTCCCAGGCAGGGAATGATGCTCAGGTCTTTGAGCTTCGCCAGAAGGTTTGTGATCTGAGGCATAGAGGGCTCACTCTGTCACAATACTACTATGAGTTGCGGTCAGTATGGACTGAGTTGGATTTTTATATGGAGTACTCCTTCCACCGCTAAAGATGTCACCAAGTTTCAGAAGTGAGAGGACAAAATCAAGGACTATGACTTTCTAGCAGGTCTGAATGTGGAGTTTGATCAATTGCGGTCTCAGGTTTTAAGTCGTGACCCCTTTCCTACCTTGGATCAAACCTATGCTGTGGTCCAACTTGAGGACAGTCGACGTACCACTATGCTTCCATAGCAAGTTGCCACTCCTACTGAGAGACCTGCACTTGTTTCTGGCACTCAGTCCCTTAGTGCAGCCCCATAGTCTGGTGGCTCCTCTACTAGGAGTCTAGTGAAGTGCGATTACTGTGGGAAGGAGCGTCACACCAAGAAGCACTGCTGGAAGCTTCATAATCCTACTAATACATCTGGAAAACGGCGAGGGAAGGGTCGTGCCGGTACTTTTGGGCAGGCCAACCATACTGAGAGCCCTGACTTTGACTCTGCTTTTAGCTCCTCAGTAGCCTCACTATCATTTGACGAGCTTACTGCCCTCTGGCGCCTCTTGGTATGTCCAGACTCTCCTGCACCTTCCACTTCTGGGTCAGGTATCTCCTTTTGTGGCCATACTATGTCTGTCCCTTCTACCCCATGGATTATAGACTCTGGGGCTTCTGATCATAGGACATGCTGCTTGTCTCTTTTTTCACAGTACACTACTTGTCCTGGTAATGGTAAGGTCAAATTGGCTAATAGGACTTATTCCACTATTCTGGGGAAGGGCTCTGTTGGCTGTATCCCCTCTTTATCCCTTTCTACTGTATTGCATGTTCCTTCTTTTCCCACTAACCTTTTTTCCATTAGTAGTCTTACTTCTAGTCTTAATTGCAAAGTCATCTTTTCCCGTCTCATTCTGTTTTTCAGTATCTGGTGACAGGGGCAACAATTAGCTCTGGTAGGGTATGTAGCGGTCTGTATCTGCTTGATGATGACTCGGCATTGGTCTCTGGTTAGGCTCTTCAGACATCTACTACGTCACCTTCCATTTCTAAGTTACTGCAGTGGCATCGTTGGTTGGGAAATCCCCCTTTGGGAACTTTAGCTAGAGTTTTTCCTTTAAAAATTGTAATTCGAGTTAGTTTTTTTGTGAGGCATATGTTTTTGCCAAACAAACTCGAATCACTTATTCTGTTTCTTGAAATAAAAGTGTCACTCCTTTTTCATTGATACATTTTGATATTTGGGGTCCATCCCGCTATGTGTCTGTCAATGGTTATTTGTGGTTTGTTTCTTTTATTGGTTGTCATTCTCAGACTACTTAGGTTTATATGATGCGAACTAAGGGTGAGACCTTCTATTGCTTTCAGCAGTTTCATCGCATGGTTCAGACTCAGCTCGGTGCTACCAAATTAAGATCCTTCGAAGTGACAATGGCCAGGAATACTTTGTAGGGTCCTTTCAGGCTTACCTTTCCGATCATAGGATGATTCATTAGACTAGTGTGGATACTCCGGCTCAGAATGGGGTTGCTGAGCAGAAGAATCACCACCTTTGTGAGGTTGCATACTCTCTTATGTTTGAGATGTATTGGAGCAATGTAATTCTCACTGGTGCCTTTCTTATCAACCGAATGCCTTCTCGGGTCCATGCCATCCGCTCCCCTCTGGATCTTCTCCAAGGTTCCATTGCTTTTCCTATTCCTCCTAAGGTATTCGGTAGTGTTTGCTATGCTCGCGATCATCATCCTCATGGAAAGTTTGATCCTCGTGGTCTCCGATGCATATTTCTGGGGTATGCTCCTACTTAGAAAGGCTATCGATGTTTTCATCCTCTTACTCGGTGTTGGTTTGTGACTATGGATGTTGTCTTTCACGAATCTGCGTCATACTACACTGTAACACCTCTTCAAGGGGAGTCTCCTACCATTGTGGAAGATGTGCCGCCATCTCTTCGAATTGCTATCCCTTCTAATATCCCGTTTCAGGGGGAGTGACACTCTTACTTCTCCTACTGCGCCTCGGCCAGAGATACATGTGTATTGTCGCAAAGAGGAGACTCAGACCACTACACATCCAGTGTCTGCCCTACCATGCCAGTCGTCTCCTCTTGAGCCAGATCTTGTCCCCTTGGACCCTGGTAATTCTCCTCCTTCTGTTGATTAGTCTCTTGAGTTGCCTATTGCTGTTCGTAAAGGCATTAGGTCTTGTACTTTACATGTTATTGCTAAACCTGTTTCTTATAACTCACTCTCTCCTTCCTACTATAGTTTTGTGTCTTTTCTTTCCTTTATGTCAATTCCTCATACCTGGCAGGAAGCAAGTGCAAACTCACAATGGAAGGCAGCTATGGTTGAAGAGATGCAAGCTTTGAAGAAGAATGACACATGGGATCTGGTGTGTCTTCCCTCACAAAAGAAGACAGTTGGGTGCAAATGGGTTTTCACAATAAACAGAAGGCTGATGGTACAATGGATCGGTACAAGGCCAGACTTGTTGCCAAAGGCTTCACACAGACTTTTGGGATTGACTACCAGGAGACTTTTGCTCCAGTTGCTAAGGTGAACACAATTCGTGTTATATTGGTTTATGTCCCCAACTTAGATTGGGATCTCCAGTCGTTAGATATGAAGAATGCCTTCCTTCATAGGGAACTTGAGGAGGAAGTGTATATGGACATTCCTTCTGGGTTCACTTGCTCCAAAACCCAAGGGAAGGTATGCAAGCTGGAGTGTGCTCTGTATGGGCTGAAACAATCCCCTCATGCTTGGTTCGGACTTTTCATAAGGCTATGATTGTTACAGGTTACTCTCAAAGCAATGCCGACCACACTCTGTTCATCAAGAGATCTGGTGGGAAGATTGCTATCCTAATAGTTTATGTAGATGATATTGTTGTTACTGGTGATGATCTGGTAGAAATCTCTTGCTTCAAGAGATACTTGAGTGAGGAATTCGAGATCAAAGACCTATGACAACTCCGTCACTTCCTCGGCATTGAAGTTGCCAGGTATTCTCGTGGGATCTACTTATCTCAGCGGAAGTATGTGCTTGATCTTCTTTTTGAGACAGGTATGTTGGGGTGTAGGCCGGCAGACGCTCCTATTGAAGCTAATGGTCACCTGAGTAGCAAGGAAGGTGATCCGATAGATAAGGGGAGATATCAGAGATTAGTGGGGCGGTTGATCTATCTCTGTCATACACACCCTGACATAGCATTTGCCGTCAGCCTGGTTAGTCAGTACATACATGATCCCTACTCGACTCACATGGAAGCTGTGTTGCGTATTCTCCGGTACTTGAAATCTGCCCTAGGACGTGGCATCCTTTTTTCTCCTCATGATCACCTTAGGGTGGAGGCCTTCATAGATGCAGATTGGGTAGGTTCCCCCGATGACCACAGGTCTACTACTGGTTATTGCACCTTTGTTGGTGGTAATCTTATTACATGGCGTAGCAAGAAGCAAGCCGTGGTTACCTGTTCAAGTGCCGAAGCAGAGTTCCGTGCTATGGCACATGGCATTTGTGAGCTCCTATGGCTTCATGGTCTTCTCACTGATTTGGTTGTTCCTGCTACTCTTCCTATGAAGCTCTTTTGTGACAGCAACTCTGCCATTAGCATTGATCACAACCCTGTCCAACATAATCGAACCAAACATGTGGAGATCGATCGACACTTCATCAAAAGAGAAGCTGGATATGGGCCTTATCACTATGCCTTTTGTTCCCAGTAATGAACAACTGGTTGATGTATTTACTAAAGATTTTCGTGGTAAGATGTTTCATCATATTATTTGTAAGTTGAGCATATATGATATCTATGCTCCAACTTGAGGGGGAGTGTTGTAATAATGGGTTTTATGAGTTTTAGGGAAGGTGTCAGTTACCAAACGGACCCTAAGGGGTTTAATGGTCTTTATAAATCTCTAAAACCTTCTCTCCATTGTTATAAATGAAGAAGGCTGATGTCATATTAGACAAGTCATTACCCCATTTAATCCAGTATTTATGGAATAATTAATGATATTCATTTTTATTTTTTTTAAGACCCCTTATCCAGTTCCATTTCTTGCATGATTGAATCAGACAAATGTAAGCCTTCCATGTTTGCCTAGAAGTGATTGCTCTGTTATGTTTTTTTTTTTTTTTGGGGGGCGGGGGGGGTGGCTGTGGGGGGTTTGATTGAATTCTGTATGCTAGTTATTATACCTGACCAATATAACCCTAAAAGCTAGTTAGACAACAGAATGGAGAGTGCAACCACATTTTGACCCATAAATTGTGAACATATTTTCTGTTTTTCCAGGTTAGCCAGTATACTGGAAGGATCCATTTGTACTCTTGTGTTTCAGGAAGGGATCCAAGACCAAAACCACTTTTTCAGAATTTTCAGCCTGAGGAAATTGAGTCACTGAATTTTTCAGCTGCCGGTATAAACAAGGGAAGAGCTCCCAAATTTATCCAGGAAAATCCCATCTACCTTGATGTTCTTCTAGTGTTTATCACGGAGTGGAATGATCTGACAGCCTTTCAGAAAAAGAAATTGCTTGGAAAGCCATTACAACTGCCCTTAAGCCTTGAGCTGTGCCATCTGAAAGAAAGCCTCAACCATGGAACTGGGGTATGTCCGTAAGATTTGGACCAATATGTTCATCAATCGTATTGTTTGCAAGATATATGTTTGCCCCAAGCTTTTATTTATTGAATTTATATGAGGAGATTCTGTGTCTAATTCGCCTGCTTAGGTGTTCGCTCATTGGTTTACTGTAACAGGGACTCCTAAAAGGTGGAAGCAAAAGACGTGCAACACCTTTATATGATATAAGCCATCCACTGCCAGAAAATGCTCTATGGAAGATGGTTTGTCTTCGTAGTGGGAATGGGAAGAAGGAAAAAACTTATGCCCAAGGATGGTCCATGACAGATGAACCACTCTGTAAACTCTGTCAAGCACCATGCAAGTAGGTTTCCGTGAAAGCTTTCTTGCAAATTATCCTCTGGAGTTCCTTCATGATGCCATATTTGAAGCACTTGATTTTCAGGGGAAAGCTTGCTAAGACACCTGAATATTTAGAGGATCTGTTCTGTACTCTGGACTGCTTTGAAGAATATCGTATAAGAACCAGTCAAAGTTCACTACGTGAGGTTAGGGTTTTAACTTTATGTTGTTGGCATGTATTTTCTGAACTTGTTCTTGTTTTATGCCCTGTTTGTTGGATGCAAGGTGGTTCTGTTTTCTTTCACAAAATTCAATATTCATGCATGTAATTTATAGTGTCTGGTGGTCTGATGATTTACAATTGAATAATTTTGGATATTCAGGCACTTTTCCAAATTGAGCGTGGCATATGCAGAAAGTGCAAACTAGACTGCCATAAACTCATCAAATGCATAAAACCCTTGTCTATTGCAAAGCGAAAAGCGTATATTGAGAAGGAAGCTCCCAAAGTATCAAGGCATAAGAACTTGTGAGTCGCTATTTACTTTTTCTTTTTTTGGGGAGGGTGGGGGGAGTATAAATTCCTTTGTGATTAATCATTTGATGTTTACATGGTGAATGTGCGTGTTTTCCCTACTCATGAATATTCGGAGTGAGAATCAATGTCTGATTTGCAACTTTGGCTTACATATTAAAAAAAATTGTAAGGAAATGAAATTTGAAACTAAGGATGCATTTGGTTGTCATCTATTAGATCAATGCTGACTTTTTTTTTTTTTACCGGAACAAAAGAACGGAATCTTCCGTTTGGTGTAGGTGGTTCGTTCTTTCATTTTAGTGAAACGAACCGGGTGAAAGAAACAGGTAAAGATGGAATCGTTGAAACATGTGAAACCATGTTTCATCAGCAGAGATAGGTTTCATTTGAAACAAAATGGGGGTTTCAAATAAAGTTGGTCCCGATAAGATACTCGTCAAAGGCTCTTGCACAATACAGAGAGAAGAGAATGTTGACATCCCTGGTTCTTTGCGCACAGAGAGTAGAAAAGGCTGTCGTATCTGGTTCTCAACAACACAAAGAAAGTAAAAAATGGTTTTCTAACATAGAAACGGAGAAGTTCTGGTTTTGACACAGAATTTTACCAAACGCAGCCTAATTCATTTGCCAGTTCAGACATATTACAAGTAAATAGAGGCTTTGTCTTTGTGTCATAGTTCAGACGTGCAACTGATGTAGATCTTGACCCCAGGTTTGGTATCACCTATCGAAAGAGGAAGAAGAGAGTTTCAGACCAGCAGTAGCCAGATTTGAACCATGCCAGATTTGGGTTCAGTCAGTTGTCCATTGATCCAGCATTGTTTAGTTTATTTTAGGAAGTCTTAAGTATAGTTAGTCTGGCAGTTTTCTTCAGTTATGCATTTCTTAAATTATCTTAGGAAAGTTGTTAGTTGTTAAGTCACAATGTTACTTGGTATTTTTTCTTTTGGATGAATAAAAATGTATATAACCAAAAACATACAAAATAATATACAAGGGAGAAGAAAGGTTGGAGGGGCAGGGGGGGTGGGAGGCTCTCAGCAAGCCATACAAAGGGGAACAACCCAAATAGGGAACAAGCTATCAGCTAGGGGGGGAGAGGGAGGGGGGACAAAATAGAGGAGGGAAGATCCCATGACACAACAATGAGCAGATGCAAGTCTGGGGCTAACGCCAAAATAGATTGCATTTCAAATCCTGTCAAAGGAACGGGACTTGGATGTCCATTTACGAAGGTTCCACAACATTCAAAGATGGTGAAACCAGCAAAAGTCATATCAACCCAGATCCATTCTCTACTAAGGGGGAGGACCCTTCTACTAGTAAGCCAGCTACTACTAAGGACTCTCTTCCAAATGGCAAAAGATAAGGGACAGTAGAAGAAGAGGTGATCAACATCTTCAGTACCATTCCAGCACATACAACAAGAATGAGGAACCTGAATGTGGCGGTAGATGAGGAAGGACTGCGTTGGGAGGCAATTTGAGATAGCACGCCACATTGTGAAGTTGTGGCGAGGGATATGAGCCTTAAACCAGAAAATATTGTGCCAAATAACAAGAGGGCCTTTAGATCTGACAAAGTCCCAGGCCTAGGAAGAGCTAAACATACCAGTGGAGGAGAGGGAGCCATGAGATTTTGTCTTCTCTTCCTTGGTGGCCGGGGGGAAGGTGAGGGGGAGGGAAGACCAAATGTCAGTTAAGGGGGGGTGAGGAGGGGGGAGGGGACCAAGCACCATTAGAGATGATGTGTGACTTGGTCTTAAGTCTTAGTTATAATAGGAATCTGTAAGTTTTTACTTTCCTATTTGAGTTATGTCAAGTAGTTACTTTCCTTTTTTGATGAGTCTTTCGTAATTGTAATTGGAAAAGTTCAGCCTATATATATAGCTGATTAGTTGCAATCTGAATTATGATCGAATAAAGTTTCTTCTTGCTGTTTGCAAAATACTTGCCAGTAGGTTGTCATCAGCTGTGAGAGCTGAGGGAGAACTCCATTCAAATAATCCCCCACAAGCAAGAGAAACCTGGGAATCAGATTTAAAATAAAATCCAAAATAGGCAGAACCAAGGGGAACCTGCATTTGGTTGTAGGAAGCTCTGATGGAGCTCAAACTTTGGTCGATTGTAGGTCCTATAGGAGATAACAAAACCCCAAAATTTCAGATTCTGCTAGCTGGTTTGGAAGATCTGATATTTCTTAATTTCAGGTCTTAAATAAGGAAACTTGTGTTGATCTCCAAGAACAGCAGCTAGAAAACTCAGATGGCCACCAAGCTTGGATAAGTGGTCCTCTTGGAGGCTGGAATAAAACCCCCAAAGGGTTGGTTGAGATGAGATCAGGTGTGGGAGATCCAAGGCTTGAGACTTGCGAAGAAAACCCTGATCTGCAGAGCATTGATTCTGGTTCTTTGGACTAATCTTCAAGCACTGCTCTCAAGAATGATGATAATGGAAGAAAGGAAACAAGATGGGGATGGGTAGGTGGATCGAATGGGATTTTTGAGGGTGGGATAATGGACTATCTCAGTCCTTGGGATGTTAAAGGTTCATTAAATGTTGCATTGGTTGCTTGACCAGTTTTTTAGTGGTTGGGGAATTGATGTAGAGGTCATTACTGTCCCAAAACTGAAAGTCAGGGATGTAAGAGTCATATTTCCATAAGATGGGCAGAGATAAGATTAAAAAATATATATATTAAATAAAATAAAAATGGATGCAGCAATGGTCACAAAAGAGAGCATCTGCCCTTTGATTTCTTATCCAATTAGTTTGATTTCATCATCCAATTCAGAATCTCAGTCCCGTTCCTTCTAGTTAGGATCATTTTAACCTCTACTTTCAGTCCAAGTAAGGTTCCAGCTGTAAGATCAAGAATTAAGATCTGGCAGCTAACTCCCAGGTGAGCTAGGATTGCTGTCTCTGGAAACTGCAGATTTGAGTTTCTTCTTCTGTTTTTACCTTTGGTTGTCCAAATATGGTTTGTTAATGGAGTTTTAGTCAGTCATAGTTGTCCCAGACTGTGTTTTGTTTTGATAGATTGGTAGTCTCAGCAAGTTTCGAAGTCAAATAATCGAGTTTGAGGTGCTTTCTGTAACTCCTAGCTCAAGTAGGAGTTCCACGGGGCTGGGTTGCATCTTTCATGCCCTGAGCCAGGGCTGGGCCGGGCCTGGGCCAGGCCCAGCTAAGGGGACTCAGGGTTGGGTTTGGGTTTTAAAAAAACCTGGCCCAACCCAACCCTGTTTCAGCCCTAATCTCTACCCTAGGTGATACCACACAATTTTTAAGTACTGCTAGTACATATAAATGATATACTTCAAGTAAAACAACTTAAATAAGCATTAGGAATTAAAAGACATCGAACCATTGTTGTCACGGCGGCAAGGCGAATCAAGGCGGTGGAGGGTTGTCTAAGTGCTTAGACGAGAAGGCGCCCGCCTTAAGGCGAACAAGTGTTATTTTTTATTTTTCTTATTTTCTAACATTATTTAGTAAGTTATATATACCTTGTATCATAAAAAATCAAGATTAAGCCACATCAAGTCATTAAAAATCAACATTTAGCCACATCAAATCATAAAAAATTAACATTAAGTCATATGAAGTTATAAAAAATCAACATTTAGAGAAATGCTCTTATTTTATAATAAGTTTGACTGGTCAAATGATTTTATTTTTACATGAGACTTTTTGTATTAGTTATAACATAAAACCAGCTTTCTAACAAATCTAAGATTACTTAAATCTGAGTTGCAATGACAAAGTTATGCTTCAGTCAAACTTATTTTTAAGTGCGTGAATACTGTTAAAATCGCCTGAATGAAAATAATTTTATGAATATCAAAACAAAATATTATTTTACCGGACTTTTGGTTTTTAGCAATGTTTTAACATGATAGAATTTATAAAATTTTCATAATTGAGAAAAACCCTAGCATTTAAAAGTTGAAAATCATCCTTATAACCAAAATCCAGTTTTTGTTCTTGGACTGGGGGGTTGACTTTTTTATCCTTTTGGAATTCGATTTTTAAACTATTTTTATTGGATTCAAATAGGGGGTATTTGCTTATTTATGAATAATATCTTAAGTAAATGAAATAACAAATATTAAAAACATTTACTTGCTATGCATCGAACTATTCACGAAGTTGTGAATCCACTTGCTCCAAGCTCCCTTGGGTGCTGTTTGGCAAAAATTGCACCAGAAACCAAATTTGGGGGACTTTGGTTCAAATCAGGCCAGGACATGCAAGTTCACCGAGACTAATTAAAATTTCAATCTGGTCTCGTCGAAATCGAGTATATATATCACATGGGTTAAGTGGTTTCGACCGAAATACCATGAAACGAGAAGTTGGACCGAGATTTCAGAGAGATATTGAAATCAGACATCTCACATACTAGATTATCTATTATTTGTGTGTCGCCTTACACAGATCTATTGAAACCTAGAAAATACTGAGATTTCAGTTGTTCTCGAAGAGAGAGAGAGAGAGAGAGAGAGAGAGAGAGAGATTTTAGCCACTTTTCCACTATTTCAATTGTGTAGCAATTGAACCCTTACAAATAGCTTTCCAAATGGCTCACTGCCAACCTTCACAAATCACCGAAGTGATTCTACTTGTGTAGGGCACACCATGCGCACAAGGAAAATAACTCTTTTGAATGAAATGAAAACAAATAAATGCCTCAAGTACGCAAAATAAGGAAGTTAAAACGCAGACTCTATAATCCTTAAAATTTGAAGCACTAAGAATGTCAGTTATGTGATCTCCTTCAAAGGTCCTATTAATTCCCTTTTTTAGCCAAGATTCGACTCTCAATAAAGGTGTGAATGAAAACGAATCTTGCAGTTTATATTGTTTGTGAACATCCGTCGGTTTATACTGAAAGTAAATTGTAATTCTTCGTATAAAGAAATATTTATCTCGCACAAGGTTCGGAAATTGAAACCTAACCAAAACCCTACACATATTGGCTCTAGAAAGTTTTTAATAATTTCGGTCGTTAGATGGCTATATTTTGGCCCTACCCTTGGGTAAACCTTTATTAAACATATTGGGACTTTTTAATTGTAGAAAAGCACACTTAAAATGGTAGTTTGGTTTTGGACTCTTTAAGTTTCTAGTGTACGTTGTAGCATGCTGTATATTTTCTATAATAGCCTATTCTACACATAGTTTAGTATTGATGCACACAAAATTCAATTAAAAGAGCTCAAATATGCATTCGGAATGAACAAAAACCATTTAATAGTACACTTACAAGTAGTCAAAGTACAAGTGTGCAACTTGTTCCTCTGAATCTCTGAATTTATGTCATTACCACAGTTCTAGGGAGCCTCAAAACTAGAAGATTACTATCGCCGATGAAACTGTTCCTCCGAATCTATCACAAAAAGATGGTCCATGTAAACACTTGAAGTCCAACACAATTGCCTGATATGTGTCATCTTCAACATACTCTAGGTAAACCAAACCTAAATTATAGATCACTGACGCGGGAAGATGATGAAAATGTGGACCCGCTATAGTTACTTGGTGGACTGGGCTGATATGGTTGTTGGGGAGTTGGGTTTGAAAATATTCTATCCCCAAAAGAAGACCTACTTTATGACTGACCCTTGTACGCAGTGGGGAATAAAGATGTATACTGATCATAACCACCATACCCAGCAACTTGATGGTGGAGCCCTTTGTGGATAGTGAGGGTACATGACACTATTCTAGCTGTCCATACCCACCATATTTACTACTTTCCTCTAGGCTCAGGCCTCTAAGAATGTCAGAAAAGCTCGTAACATCAATCTCCATGCTATCCTCATCTTGTCTATAATGATGACGCCGGCCTCTTGAGCAGCTTGAACGTGTGGTGGCACGTGCATCATGGTCGACATCCTGTCTAGCATGATTGAATTGAGTCTCTTATGTGAATCAGATGGCTTCGGCTCGGGGTCCACCTCTGGCTGATCCTACACCTCTCAGACAGATGCAAATCTATCACCATCATCACCATTTTCATCATCTCCACCAGAAGACAAGGACAATATATGAGTGTGGTCACTAAATGCGACCAGTTGATATCCTCATCATCTAGAGAGGTTGGGGTTTTTGTGAGTGAACTTGTCCTCTTGAGAAGAGATAAATTTGTTAACATCTACACCTGTCTGACTAGCAATCTCAGGGTTAGGCCTACCACCAGGCTGATCTAATACAGTGTTGTCTTGATCGTTCACCCACTTGTAGAGGGGTTCCTCTTTATTAGATTCGTCTTGGAAGATGTTGCTGAGTTCAATTGGGTCTTTATCATTCTCCCAGCCCTTGCATATGTGCTCACTCTTCAGTCTCATAGTGCAGTGCACATGCATCGAGTGTTCGTGCCGTTTGTGAACCAATCAGTTCCACCTCTTTTGAGTGGATAAATGATAATGTACTCCAGTTGCACACACATTCAGAGGCGGAACATATCTGCACCTTAATGGCAATCTTCCTCAAGTTAGGTGCATCACTCCTATATAAAGCACTTATCACTGCTTATGAAGATGTAAATGGAAAGTGATTCGAATTAAAGACTTTGATGAAAATAAAAACTCATCTTAGTGGATGCATAAGTTGCTTCTCCTTGTGATCTTGCATAATTTGAAGGTAGCTCTTGCCTCCATAAGATACCATTGCAGCCACACGGTCCATCGTCGACACTACAGCATGTAAGTGTGGTAATGTAGGCCTCTTCTCAGAGTCAACCATCCTCAACACCTTTACCATTTATAGTAATGTAACGTTTCTTCAGGTCATGCCAGAACTACTCACTAGATAGGGATGATTAGGCTGCTATACGTCATAGAGGACCTGACTCCCTTGAACTAAACCACTACTCTGAAGCATATAGCTGAGTCCAACCTTTTTCGCCTCAAAGCTCTTCAGAGTAATGTAGTTTGTGGCAAGTTAAGTAATTTTGGGCCTCGCCAAATCCCTACCGCAACTCCTCAACAATGCAATGGGCTGCACATGAGGTCCAAAACAAGTGGTCCCTGTTGTTCTTCATTAGTTTCTCCCCAGCCTCCTTAAAGTTGCTATTGTTGTCTGTCACCACTTTGACAATGTTTCTATCCCCTCCTCCTGTACTACCTCCTTTAACAAATTGTATATATTTTTGTCATCTATCCTCATCTTGGATGCGTCCACTGACTTGAGGAATAAAGTCCTAACATCATAGTATACCATGAAGTTGATGATGGATTATTTAGTGGGTCCATTCCAACCATGAGCATAACAGTCAAAACGTAGTCTCTCTACGCCCCCTTAAGGGTCTCTATATATACTCCTTGAGATCTTCTCTGTACTAGGGAAAATAGACATTCATGAGCTTGTATATAGTGGCCCCTTTCACTTCTTCCATACCCTACTCTCTATAGTGTCTAGCATATTCCGATGATAGGGTCCCTCAGTGCCATGTGCTGGGATTCTGTGGTAAAAGAACCACTTTGACACGATGTTACCCGACGCTACCCACTATGCTTTTCCAATCGGACTACACATGCTTTAGCTTTCTCTGTCTATTGCTCCAAGTCCTGATATTGCAAGATCCTACTCAAGGATGTTAATGACATCCTCATTTATTGGGCTGGGGCTACCCGCATACTCTGTGATCTTGGTAGGGAAACTTTGTTTGCTTTCGTTTTTCCTCCCCCATCTCTAACTTGTGCAGAAGAACCACTGCCACCAACCTCTGTTGCAGTTGCTCTGAAGGAACCATCTCTTCTCCCTATCTCTCTTAACCTACACATGCATATTTGTAACTCATCTCACTACAAGTGCTGAAATTTCGGTTGATTCTTCGCATTCCCATCAAGTTGCCCCACTTTTGTTTTGATCTTAATTGAAACCGAAACATTTCACAAAATCCCGATGGTTTTGACTGAGATTTTGAACTATGACCTCACAAGCTTCTTCATTATCCATTGTGTATGCATCCTCAATGTTGTTGTTAGTTGAAATGAGACACTCATCGAACCTGAATCCTGTTGAAGTTGTTGTTTGCTCTTCGAGCAATTAAATTCTTGATGAAGAGAATCAGCTCAGATATGTGGGATTGATAAGAAAATTTATACTTCAAAGGAGTATCAAACTTTTTCTAATGAATTGCAAATACGGAAACTTAGTTAGAAGTTTGATCTCACACACTCATGCAAAAGGGAGGGGGAGAATGAACAAAAGAGTCACAAGATAGTGTTTCGGCAAGAATTTAGTGTCACACCCTTCCTCCAATTGGCTAAGGCATGCAGCACTGGACATCTCACTATATCCAATCAGCCTGTTTCTCTAGGATCTAGACTAGGGCAGATCATAACACCACAATTACACTACGAAAGATCAGAGTTTATATACATATGCACAGTCCAGCAAAAAAATATCTTACATAAGCTCCAATGCCAACTAAGTGATAAGATATATTTACAATTATTTAGATGAGAGTTACATACCTTAAAAAAAGAGAATATTCACAGTTTACAGTATCTCAATAGTAGACTATATATATCAGAGTATGTGTCAACAGGAATATATACACAAAAAGATATAGGAATAGTCCATCCTACTCCTCAGAAGAACTGGCCTCTATAGGCGTAGTCGTCACATTCACAGGCGGGTCCGTGATTGAGTTCATCTTCTGGAATATGGGCCATGTAATCTATGGCCATTATCTCATAATCAATGCCGGGAGTCGGCAGAATACCGCCTTCGTCATCATAGGATCAAAGGAAAGGGGGCGAGCATTGATAATGCTCAGTGAGGGGTGGGGGAGAACAAGCACACACATCCATATGCAATTCATGCTCCACACATATAGAATGATGCTCATGAGTCAATTTAATTAACGATACAAAATTTATAATCCATTACTAGGTCTCATCACCTATGGGTATAAGTGCTACCAATGTAGGTGGCATACCCTACTCTGTACATTGGGCCTCAGGTATACAAGCTACGCTGCAGGGAAGGAGCCAGCCAGTGCCGGTATGGGTCTCGAGCCACACCGGCTAACTCCTATAAGGTAACCCCGTATCATAAATATATTCACAGGCATACAGTACGTCGTATCGTCTCACATCCATAACTGATACCACATATCTCATCACAAGTGCACTGCTGATTAGACAGCCACATAATTTGGGATTAGTCCGTACCTAACCCCCTACGGACAAGGGGTGTAGCACTTGGGGTTGTGATACCTAACCCAACATTCTAAATGATGCACAACCAATCATTGCAATCACACATACAAACATGGGCACCTTCACGTGACCCATCTCACCTGCCATCAAAGAATAAATGCAGGTAAATGTAAATGCACATACACAAGCAATTTAATGCATGAACAAGATTAAACAAACACACCAAAAGAATGGGGGGTTGAGAAGGGCACCCACTCACCTTGGTATTCAATTTTTGCAAGTTCCTTCTTGGATTCAAGAAAATTGCCACACTGTCACTTATGTTCCCTATTCAACAGATATTTAAATCATTAGGTACATCACAAATTTCTACATTTTGTCCACTTGCTTTAAGTATAGCATTCCCATACCCAACCTATAGAGGTCTTTGTCTGTTCCTTCCTATATACATATTGATTCCTTGATTTCTTAAACATTTTCTATGGTAGAATTAGATATAGAGAATCACTAATAGATCCTCATTGGATGAAGGGGTTTCATCCATACTTACAGTCCTCGAGGTCATATGAAATTCCAAACATTAGATCCTACAGTCATGGGTTATGTTTCTCATTAATTCTTATATATACAAATTCAAACTTATGTCCAAAGGTCTAGTAACCTGTTGCACAACCCATCTGGCTTCGGGAACCCTAATTGGTGGGTTACCTGGGTCAAAATCGGCTAGCCGGTTGGGAACTGTCGGTTCCTCCTTTTATTCTGCAGAATCTGATTCTGCCTTTTCCATTCTTTGTACCATGGTTGCTGTGGTGCCCGAATTGCATCAATTTTTCATTCTGAATTTCCAATACTTATCTTAGGTCAATAAGGAAAAGGTTAAATGCCAAGTTGACCCAATTTTGGGTTTCAATTTATTACACCCAAAACTGGTATAGTCCAATTCCGCAGGAATAGTTTAGGAAGTTAAAGAGATCTGCAGAATTAGGGTATTTTTCATGCCTTGGCCATCAATTTGAGATGGATATTTATAAGTACTAACCTAACCTAATTAATTCAGCCCCTATTGCATAATTCCAGCTTGAATAAAATTTTTCTCCTAGGGTTTTGGCAGAATTTCCACCAAATCAACCCTATTCCAGCCCTTATTGCATAATCCCTACTGAAAAAGAAATAGTCATATGTTTTAGGGTTAAGCAGGGATAGGGTTTTTTTACCAGTTGGGTTCCCAATAGCCCATAGAAATTAGGGCTTTGTTTACTGGGCAGCTATTCTATTCATAGGGATTCCTTGGCAATAAACAATTGGGTAAAACCCTAACCCTAGCTGCCCAATCTACATGAAATTACCTAATTAACCCTGTTGCAGTAGTAAGTTCACTTACCTTGGTGCAGAGTTGATCAGGAGCAGCCTGAGGTGAGTGAGTTCCCTCCTCACTTCTCTTTCTTCCTCTTCTTCCTTCTCTTTCCTTCTTCTTCTCCTTTCTTTCTTTTTCTCCTTACTGTTACAGCAGCCACGATTTTATGAAATCTCAGCCCATTATCCCTTATAAATAAGGTAGCCCCAAGGGGTTGTTTGGCTGGCCCTCTTCAATTATTGCTAAGGTCTATTTGGCTGCCCTCTTAAGTCATTATAACTAAGGTTTGTTTGGCTGCCCTATTTTATTTCCATACAAATTACATACATACTATATATATATATATGTGTGTGTGTGTGTGTGTGTATAATACCTAGTAGTTTATAAATTCATTTCCTCTCATTTATTTATTAGTATAAAGTATGCATTTCATACCTCATTTAAGCCTCTTCCTATAGGGGTATAATGGGAATTTTGCACAGCAGAGGTGGGCTCTACAATGAAAAAACCCAATAATTACATTCTTCTAGGAAAAATTGGCTAGCCGTTTTTGGACCTAAAAGTTTAGGTGTGATCATACCAGCACAGCTGCACCGAATCCCATCCAAACTCCGTAGTTAAGCATGCTTGGGTGAGAGTAGTATTAGGATGGGTGACCGACCCCCTGGGAAGTCCTCGTCGCACCTTTTTTTTTTTTTCTTTTTTTTTCCTACTATACTTAGTCTTGTAATTAAACTTACCTCTTTGTCCACACCTCCTGATGAGTTCCCCAATGATATTAGCAGGCTGAACAGGAGCAGGTGGGGTCACTTCTGCCTTCTTGGCACTCCACAGCTGCCAACCATGCCAGCATTGGCTTCCTCTGTTCTTTCTTCTTGCTTTTCCACAAGTACGGGTAATATCAGATTAGGGTGTTACATTTAGTGTTTTAACCACCTTACCTACATCCACTCCCAAGGATGATACACGCTAAGGCTTTTCCACTATCTCAGTTGCTTTACCGGGTAGCAACCAAACCCATACAATTAGTTTTCTAAATTGCTTACAACTACTCTTTACAAATCACCCAAGTGATTTTACTTTTAGAGGAGTCATCTTAACACAAGGATATCCATTTTTTTTCAATGAAAAATAAATAAATAAATAAACCCCTCAAGTAGGAAAGACAAGGAAGTTAAACGCAATCTCTTAATAACCCTTAAAGCCTAATTGATCATAAGAATACACATGTTTAACCACTTGGAATGTTAGGTATTTCATATGTGATCACCTTCAGAGGTCCTACTGAATCCCTTTTTATAGCCAAGATTGGACTCTCAACAAATGACCAATTCATGGCAGATTATACTGTCTGCGGACGTCCATCAGGTTCTAACGGGCATAAATATTCATTGAACTCCAACTGTCATATGGCTTTTTAACTTCAAACATCCGCAAGGTGTTTTGGATGTCTGTCAAGTCTGGTGGACGTCTGAGTTATCTCGCTAGCGTCTCCTAGACCTAGGGACTAAGGAGTGTTCGAGATTCACTCCTCTCGGCTCAGACGTTTGCACTGTCTTGTTGACATCCACGTTAACCCACGGACATCCTCTGGACAAAGAACCTAAGAGTGATCATTTTCACGCTCCCTGGCTTGGACATCTGTCCCTGCTCACGGTCATCCTTGAAATAGAGGATATGAGTCAAAACCTATTTTAAGTCTTTAAGTCAGTCTCCTACTTGGTGTTTCCATCAAGGCTTAGGTGACTTAGAGATCTTACATATGGGTTACAAAAATTTACAAATATAAAATCTTATGTCTAGCTCCATATTCTTCAATGTTTACTTCTAAGTCTTGATGTCTTTATTTTTTTCGAGAATTTGGGACTTGATGAAGCTCTCCATTAGTTCCTCAAGCTTCCATTACCACCTTGCTCTTCATACATGATTGGGCTTGCGCTTGATCCAATTCTTCTTTATAGATGATTGTCCACTTGTATATATGGGATTGCATAGATCCTTACACATTCAACATCATTTTAGTAATTCCATAGACCATCATCTCAATGTTAGTTTTATCATTGAAATCTTATGAGATAGTTAGGCACCCATATGTCAACAATTCCTCCCTTATACAACAACAAACTCAGCCTTATCCATAGTTTTCAAGGCGCTGCTAAGGCGTCACCTTACCAGCACCTTGGCACTGATGCGGTATAGGGATGGTAAGGCAGTGCACTGACTTATGTGAAGTGGATATGACGGTCGCCTTATGGCATAAGGCGTTGCCTTAAGGACGACTTATGGTAAAGGCGGTCGC
>NC_056561.1:25152198-25242838 GCF_013358625.1 Macadamia integrifolia | reverse complement strand
TCCCCTTCTATTCTGCAAATACAGTGAGTTGGTGAGTGTTTTCTTTTTTTTTCTTCTTCTTGTTTTTCTCTTCTGCTGTTCTGCAACTACTGTTAGTTTATTTATTTATTTATTTATTTTTTCCTTCTTTTTCTGTTCTACCATCTGTGGTACTCGAGCTGCTGTCCAGACTAAGGTCTTCAATAGCTGCTGCAGGGTTGTTAACAACTGTAAATCATCTATTGTCTTTTTTTAATTCCGTTTGCTAGTTCTCAGCCCTAGTTTAGAACTGTTCAATCATCTATTGTCTTTCTTTTGTCTAATGTGTAAATGTGTATAATTGTATTTGTTTCATAATTAAGTATTTATATTATATGTTAATATGTTATGATGATTGATGATTGATGATTGAATATTGATGATTGATGATTGATGAAGATGAACTTAGTTTATTCACTTTATTGATTTGTTTTCTTGATGAATATCTTACATTGGTATGAATATGAACCTATAATATTTATTTAGCATATGAGTAATAGGATTCAACTAGGATTTGAGCAAAATAGATTGGTTTTATAAAAAAATTACACAGGAACGCTTTAGTCAATAAGACGACGCTTTATGCCCACCTTATCGCTAAGGCGCTCCAAAAAACCCTCAAACGCCTCCGTCGCCTTACCGCCTTAAAAACCATGGCCTTATCCCAACTTAATGGGGTTGGCTAACACTTCCTTCCTTATGACTTCTAACAATGTGAGGTGTAGGCACACCCGAAGACCTAATTAGGAGTTCCTTTTCAGACTCGCTGCCCACTTAGTTATTCATCATAGAGTTGGCATGTTTGTTATTAGGGAAAGAGTTTCCATCCAGATGGAGTCGTACGACTTGAATGGATCCTCTGTGATTTGGTTGCCAATTTGAGTGCAATCAACAAAAGGAAAAAAGCATCTGTGGTGTGTATTTATAACCCTGACATGAGAAACCTGTACTGGTATATTAAAATTGTATTACTGAAACCCCTGCAGAAGCTGTTTCTTTCTTGGCGATTGGCCATTCAGTGCTGTGATCCAGCAATGGCATGCCGACTACTTGGATGATTGTGTATATCTGTTGAACATGATAGTACTCTCATCCATTTCAGCGTCATACCCTTGCTTAGGACTTATCCTATTGAATGCCAACCTTGTTTTTGAGTTTTATATTATGATATAAAAAGTGCAAGGGTACTCCTTTTGTGAGCCTTGGGGAGGTGGGTATGCTGGTGACGATGGAAAATTTATATTTGTTCAGCATTGTGATTGTTTACTTGTCTGAATAACTGCAGATTCGAGAAGCTTGTTCATGAACCAATTGAGGGTAATGCATGGCATGCGGACCACATAGTACCCATCTGTCGAGGAGGAGGTGTGACACTTGAATATAACTACTACATTGCTGGAGACACAATGGACTTTCTTACTATTGATCAGATGTTTTTGAAGTATTGCTTAAATTTTGCTTCTTTGAAACTCTATATGGACCACCTGTGCCTGGCCGAAACGGGGACCGATTTCCATGTCCCTGAACTTCCCCTTATTTTGGTGTGCTCTGCAAGTAACAGGTGGTTAAGCTGCTCTCCAACATACGGTCTTGTGGTGAAAGACAGTATGTTGGCCCATTGATTTAAAGACTTGAACCCACCACTCTAGGGAAAAGAATAACTGAATAAAGTTAATGGGTTGTGGTGATCTAATCCATCTGTATATGCCCCCCACCCCCTACCCACCCCCCAATAGGGGAATGCAGACTGGAGAATATGAGAACACTGTGTGTTGCCTGTCATTCTGAGGTTACTGCATCTCAATGCATGGAACGACGCTTGGCAAGGGCTAAGGCTAAGGAGCAACTCAAAGAAATCATGAAAAGTATAAAAAATGGAAGCAATACTGAGCAGATGAGCTCCGACTTAGAGGTATGTTGCTGACTTGGCACCCAAGTGTAATGGTTGGTTCTACTTGGTCAAAAGATATCGAGTTTTTGTACTAGTTAATATAATGTTCTCTGAGGTGTTATCTTTTTCTGGCTGTTAACCGTGCATGGTATCATGGTCTAGAGAGTCCAATTGGTTACATTTGTATTGGCAGTGATTGTAAACTGCACTATTCTATATTGTGCCTCAGGCACTTTCTGCCCTCAAAGGCTTCACTGGGGGGGGAAAAAAAAAAAAAGCTTCAGGGATGCTATGAATTTTGTACTTTGAAACTATGTGCTAAGAATCCCAGGACCTCAAGTTCAGCAAGGTGCAAAGTGTAACAACCTTTGTTTCTGACAAGTGCCAAAATCAGGCTGTTAGATAGGATACTGAATGCTGAAATCAGGATATTCTAGTGGCTAGGTTGATTTGTGAGTGCTGGACCGTCTTGTGTTAGAAAGCATTAACCTTCCTCTCCCTCCCCCTCCCCCCTTTTTCTCTTTGGTAATATGAATTTGTTCCCAGGTCCGATGCTTGGTTCTTGTTCATTGTTCTCACTGAAGAAGGTTTCTTGGTTTACTCCAATCTTTAGGGCCACGGGCATTCGGACATGCAGGAGGTTACAGACGATGAACTGCTTATCAAGGTTCCTGGGAGTGCGTACTCAGAGAGCACAGGACCAGAAAAAATATCTTCTGAAGCTTAGTAATTTATATAATCTTCGATTGGTGTTATTTTCATTAATAATTTAATGCAGTTCCTTTTTACTGTGCTACTGTGGGTTTGCTACCTTCATTTATATTTTGTATCATGTTGTTTCCAGGATGCCAAAGGACAGAAAAGCTGCAAAATATATCAACAATGTAGTGATGAATTTGTGTCATCCATAATGAATATAGTTGTGATAAGGATTTTTTTTTTACCCCTTGTAATTTTTCTGCGTTCTCTTAGGTAACTTCACCTCTAGTGTATTGAATTTTTTCCCTAACCGTCCAAATGTTGATTAAATTTATTGATTGCCATAGGGTGTGATGCTTTTGGGGATGAAACGCTCCTTTAAAGTGACAACGAAATGCTAGCCCTCACACAATCTCTCATCTCTAATGCCTGATCGTTGGTAAATATTATTTGGGAACAGGCTCTTCTGAGCCTAAGGCATACAATACACAGGCTGTATTTGGTTTGCATTCTTGGAATATACTCCCAAAATGGAGAATGCATTTTCAACTTAGAATGAGAATGTCGTTTGGAATACGTTTAAGTTAGAATGCATTTTTTATTTGAGAATGGGAATTGTGTTTGGTATGATATTTATATTCTTATTCTTCAAGATCCATTTTTTGCCTACTTGGCCTATTATATATTTATTTTTATTTTTTGAAGACATTTAAACCCTTTAAAAAAAAAAAACTTTTTTACTTACGATCTCTACTCTTTAATTGTTCAACCTAACTCAATACCCTATATGAAAATGGGATTCTATCCTTAGGATTTAGCAATAGACAACTGTTTTCAAGAGCTTTATATTTTCCCACATAGGAAAACACATTTGAATTGAAAACCATATTATAATGTCAATGATTAAGTGGATCTCCCTCTCAACAAAGCCTAAATTTTTTTTTTTTATAGGAAAGGAAATTCACTGAACAACTCCGAGGGGGGGTTGGGAAGTTGTTGATTATAGATCATTCAGTTGGTAGCTAATTGATGCACCACCACCACTTGATCACATCATTGTTTCAGTAGATTAAAATTCACAAAACATCTATTCAAATATTTAAAAAAAAAAAAAAAAAAAAAATCTCATGGTCACCTTTGATCCTCCTGAAACTAATCTTACCTTAGTTGAACAGTCAGGTCGAGGTATCCAATCGAACCATAAGGGTTCGACGTGGCTAGATCAAGAAAATGGGCCGATGAACTACTCAACGTATCTTCGGCATATTGAATCATCGGTCAACCTCAATTGGGAAAACACCTTTTCAGATGGCATATGAAATTGAAGCCTTTGCACCCAACTTTAGTATAGAGGGCTCAAATAGGTCTTGAACCATCAATGAAGAGAAGAATACATAGTCTCCAAGATGGTATGCCCAGTGACCTACCACTTGCAGACTCAGTGGGGAGAAGCCATACTGTTACACCCGTGCCTAAAACCCTAAGCTAATTTCAACCTTTGGACATTGGTAATGCAACCAAATGACAACCACTAGTAACTTGTGTATGTGCCCGGCTCATTACATGGAAGGGCTACAAACCACTAAAGGAGTTAGGGTAAGTTGTTACACCTAATTTGAATTGTCATGATAGGTCTCGGACCAGAAGTGGGAAGTACCACCGAGTATTGGCTCGTGGCAACCCATTGTCAAAGAGGGAAGGATGACCCCACCTGCCAGTGTATCTCCTGTCTATCCAACTGGTGGGGATTCAAGCTTCCCGATCGTGGACAGTAAGTGACAGGACAACCCACTCACAAATCTCGACACACCAAAACTGTCAGAAGACCATGTACACAATCTAGGGCAACTAACCATGCAAGACCCGATTGGAGGGCAACAGGCAATCAAGACACATTGCTACCATGACCACCGGAAACAACCTAGGCATGTTTCTACTGACTTGTTTGTCGCTGGCCATTTAGGCTGCTGGTTGGGTTCCGATGCCCGTGGGTTCCCCCACCCACATCGTGAACAACCCCAAATGATTCTAAATACTCCCTCTTCTTTATGACATGTGCACCCTACGGACCAAAGGAGTTGGGTCCACATGCCCCAAATCGCATAATAACCTCCTTTGATCAGATAGGGTCCAACCAAACAAACCCTAGTGAGAGACTTACTATATAAGTGTGAAGTTAGTTTCATTTCCCATTTTCTTAATTTCCCAAAATGTGGAAGAGGGAAAGGAGAGGAGAAAGGAAGAGAAAGGAGGGGAAAGAAGAAGGAGAAAGGGTTTGGGGCTCAGACTTGCTCTCGGCTACATGCATCCTTGTCAGAATCCTTGTCGGAGGTAAGTGCTACCTCTCATACCACTCTCTCCATTTTGAGCTAGGGCAAGCTAGGAATAGATGGAATCTTGGCCCACATACCTTCTAGAACTCGGGGATTATGTATTTCACCTCGAGCTCAAACCAAGTCTGGTGAGCTCCGGCAACAAGTTAGACCAAATGACCATTTAAGATTTCGATCGTTCGATCGACGTATCTACCAAATGGCCTAGTGGAATTGGGATTTTAATAGCTTAAAATGATGCTAGGAACATGCCCCACCAACTCTAAGGAGTAAATCCCGACAATCGGGCTGGAGCCAGAAAGCCCCAAATCTAATGGGCAACTTCTGTACTACCAGCGGAAACACCCCAGCAAAAACATTGGGTCTATTTCCGCTGACATGTTTCAGGCTTAGGAGCTTTCTGTTACTCTCACCAGAAACACCTCTGATGTTTCCGATGAAAAGTGACTGTTTACGGTGATTGTACTGTCAATGTGGTACCTTGTCTGTGCCTTTTAAGGGTAACCCTTGTGGGACCCTTCCAATGTTTCCGACACATAATAACACTCGACTACGCTTGTGCCTAGGATAGAGACTCGCACATACCCCGAGGCTGGTAGCGAATTGAACAACTGGTGGTCATACTTGAACCCCAATCCACACAAGCATAATCAAGGTGAGTGATAGTTGCTTTTCTTTTGTGAAATGTTTACAATTTTAACAACTGTTCACATGCAATTGTATATTTAAATTATCATTTTATTATTGACATGTTTAGGTTGACGATCATGATTTTGATAATAATGTCAGTTCAATTATATTAGAAATGATAATTATGATATGAGATGTATATTGATATGTGTGGCAGGATCCAGTGTGGCCGAGGTGGCTCTGGTACCATGATCGCCATGTGTTTGTTGCATTCATGCAATGATGATATGCATTAGATTAGTTATAGTCTCAGATTACACTTGTTGGGCCGATGGTGATCCCGGCGGTATCATGCACTCCGAGATTACATTTGGAATTGGATATGCTTCGTGGTTGATGCGAATCCCAATGTTGCGTAGTCCATACTCAACTGTTTATATATGCTAGATTAGGTATACAGTCACAGGTTACACTTTGTAGCCGATGGTAATCTTGATATTGTGTACCCCGGGACTATACTTAGAGATGGATTACACTTTGTGCCTAATGGTGATCCAGGTATCATGTAATCCATATAATTGTATCATTATGCAAGGCATGTAGGATATCTGTGGTTAGGCATCATTCCCCATGCTACGTCCCATTGCCAATATGGGGTAAGGTGTTGGATAACCAAGGAAGGAATATCATGGAGGTCTCAATTAGATCAGATTCAAAACTGGCCATTGATATGTTAAATGGAGTAGTTGAAGGTCCATGGCAAACCAGAGTCATAAGAGTGAGATACTAAATATCTGAAAATCTCTTCAAAGAAAGGAATTCAAGCATGTTTGGAGGGAGATAAATGAACCAGCTGATTTTAGGGCCTCTTATGCAACTAGTCAGAGGGAGACTATTATTCAGGCTCAGGATTTCCCAGATGAGCTGAATAGTTTAGTTAAAGAAGATTCTGAATTTAAGATTTATTATAGAATATAATGTTCCTTTTGAGTTCCATTTTGTATTGTAGGGCCTGTCTTGCTTGGTATCAAGGAGTCTTTTTTTCCTTTCTTTTGGTCTGTCCATAGAAGGAAATTAAGACTGCCTTACTTTGTATATTTTGATTTTTCTTAATTACACTCACATCACTTATAAAAGAAAAAGGTGTTGGATAACCCAATGGTGGTATATTCGATGAACCTTTTCGGAACGTCACACCTACAGAACGATGTGATTGTTGTCGGAGGCGAGAACTAGTATGGTATGGCTGATGGTGATCCCGGTGCTGTCACTGCAAGGAGGGGCTTATCAGGGGTTTGCTGGGTGACCAATGGACGCATACTGGGACCAGCAAGCTCCTAATCATGGCTAGGGTTTGTATCGCTGTATAGTCGGTGGTGGTTCCGAGACTAGGGATACCGCCTAATGTGCCATAGTAGCATTTACCAGACTTAGTTGTATTGTTAGGTGGATAATAAAATAAATGAATTGCATCACGACCATCATGGGCTGTGTTTAATTCCTGTAATCATGCATCATGAATTATTTAGGCGACTGCTTTTGCTTAGTTGTGCATGAACCTCATCCCTCATTGACCGAGTTAGAAAGCTCACCCCATGTATACCCATTTTAGATGATAATGCAGGTACTGTTGTACCTATGGCGTGTGACCTGTTACCCTCCGGGCAGGAGTATGGTGTGAGTGATTGGTTGACACCAGAAGCGAAGGAGCACAACTAGGACTGTGTTTGTGACCATTGTGCTTACGTCGCACCCTGAGGAGCATGGTGCACTTTTGGTGATTTTGATACTGAATGATACTATTGGTATTCTTTTGGGCTTATGTATGTATAAGTCATGATTAATTGTAAATGGATAAACTTGGTCATGGATATTTACATTATCACTAGATGTTCTCCATTTTACTTATGATTCTGCTATTATACTCTGATTCTGCTGCCATTAGTTGGTTCATGTTGTGAGATTATGAATCGTTAAGGTACTACTATCAGAGATCCTGGTAGGTTCGTAAGACGGGTGAGCATCTTACTCACACCACCAGTATTTGTACACGGTAAGTTGGGTCTACTGGAAGTGAGGTGTGACAACTTGGTATCAGAGCGCGATGCTCTACCTTAACTCTCAATCTCAACCGAACCATGATTTGAGGATTAAGATTGAAAATAAAAATTTCAAAGACATATATAGACCTTGTTTTAGTGTATATAGTAGTTTGAATTCAATTAATGTATATATGTGTGATAACTTAGCCATGTATGTGGAATAGTAATAATTGTGGAAAATGTTCGTTCGCATCTAGTAGGAAGACCGGTTGAATCGGGAAGATTGGGTGCCTTACACCTTTCCAATTCTATAACCTGGTACTTACCCTAAATCTCTAGACCAGACCAAATTTAAGGTCCTTTTCTCAGGAATTGGGCCCACCCCCGGGTCCTAGGCCCATAATCCTAGGTGGCGACTCCAACCCCCATTTGTATGACCCCAATCCCCGTATTGGACCATCATCAAACCCCCGTCTCAAATGACGAATTTTACACTCTTACGAAATAGGCCTCCACTTATCTTCGAGCGACGATGGTGCAGGGCCCGCAAGCAAAGCACACACGACACGAACCCCTCCCCTTACATGAGAGAGAAAGAGAGGAGAGTTGGACGGGATGCAAGTCCATCTCTGGCCGCTACCCTCACAGTGGCGACTCCACTGGGGATAAATGTCAAGCTTCCAATATTAGATGCTACCTTTAAATGCAAGAACATTTTTCACCACAGTTGTTTAAAAACGTGTTTGGCTAACCCCATGTTTGTAATTGTCTTCGCTAACCGCATCATACATCTCGCTAGAAGTGAAATCATTTGGCGAGAGACTCCCTGTCATGCCTGCACCCTCGGGGAGGTCAGCGCATGTCATGGAGAGTACTCTGAGAGCAAATGATACCCGCTTCCTGTATAAGAATAGAAAGTATCTTCAAACGGTAAGGATGTTGTAATTGTGCCGGCACCCTCAGGGAGGTCCATACACTTTATGACATTCTGAGATCGAATGCATCATCAAACGGCGAGGATGTTCGTAATTATGCCAGCACCCTCAGGAAGGACACCTAGTGGGAAAAATAGTAAGGAAAGCATGACTTTATTATATGGAATGTCTTATGGGAATATTCTGGACAAGCCATTTGCATGAATCTCCCGCTTATGATATCGAGTGGACTAGCGGCATCAAACCCCATCCACCCCCTATCATTAAGCAGACTAACTTTGGATAGATCGTTGGTTGTTAATCTAGTAAATGTGTGAATAAGGGGTTGGGGATTCAAGAATCCTAAAATAAGCCACTTTTGGTTCAGGCACAATTCCACACCTTAAGTATTCTCCGCGGTCTATTTGGACACATCAGGAAAATCGGTTGACACATCTAAGTCTAGTGTCACCCCCGTCGTCTCTCCAAGATATTCTACCATGAAATGATTACAACCCAGTTCACATGGAAACACCGAAACAAGCATGGGTCCAACCAGTAGAGACATTGCAAGTTGAAGTTGCTGAAGTCAAGAATGGATTAGCTTAAGTGTTGCACTTGTTACGGAGCCTACTTAGGACCAATCTTGGGGCTGACACAACTCTTCCTCTAGTAGAGCCAGAACCAACTAGGCCTACAAATCATCAAGGGACTTCTTCCGGGGATCCCCCTCTGGCTGTAATTAATGATGAAGTAGAGGAATTTGTGGCACATGTTCAAAAGGAACCTCCAAAGACAAAGAGGGAAAGGAAAATGAGAGAACAATTGGAGAAGCTTGAGGATATGTTCTGAGCAAGGAAAAGTCAAGAAAGTCAAATAGTAGATTTTGATGCGATGAGTTTCTTTTCCAGGGCAAGAATCCCTGAAAAGTTCAAGTGTCAAACCGATATATTTGATGGGTCAAGGGATCCTAAGGCTCATTTGGAGGTATTCCTCAGTATCATAAAGATATGGCAAATTGCTGATAATCAGATGAGGTAGGTATTCATGTCAACATTATCAGAACTGGAGCTAAGGTGGCTCATGTAGTTAGAATCCACACGGACACAGAATTGGGCGGCAGTAGTGAAAGTCTTCACTAAATAGTATCCCCACAACACTAAAGTAGATAAAGAACGTCAAGAGCTCAAAACCCTGAGACAACAACCTAGGGAAGGGGTTACCACTTTCTTAACAAGGTTCAGGAATAAGGCCAACAAGATGGCCAATCGACCTTTTGAAACAGAGCAAGTAGAAATGTTGATTGAGAACTTGTCAAAGCCTTATTATGATGTTCTCTACTATCAAAATTTGCAGACTTTTGATTCCCTAATAGCCACTGGACACATGTTGAGAAAAAGATCCTAAGGGATGCACAATATCAAGACATGGGGAAGAATGCCAAGGGAGGGCTAGGAAAGAATTTTGAAACCAATGTGATAGGTGCAATCCAATAGTCAATATCATCGGCGACCACTTCACCTTCACAGCCATTTGTGATACGATCAAATGATCCTTCCCAGAAAGTTCCTCACCCAAGAAGACAATTCACAGAATTGGGATTGCCTTTGGCCACAATATATAAAAAATTGAAGAAGCAAGGTCTTTTGGGAATTACGGCTTTAAGGGTGATCGGTAATCCTCCCCTAGCTTGGTACAAAGATTGTGAGTATTGTGCTTACTATGCTCAGAAGGGGCATACTACTGAAAGATGCATAACTTTATAGCATACAATTCAAGATTTGGTAGACAACGGGACCATTGAAGTCGAGGCCAAACAGTCTCCCAATGTCATTACCAACCCACTCCCTGATCATGCAACAGTCAATGTATTGAAAGGAGAATCAACGAAAAGTGACCCCACTCAACTCATCAAGCCATGGGCTTGAAGAGATCACTTGATAAAAACCCTAGGGAAAGAAGAGCCATCAGGAGAAGAGTCAGAAGATAAGGATCAGATGCCTGCCTTCCCTCCTTCATCACCGACCCCAGAAGAGGAATCCACCATCTCATACCATCCACCTTTGCCATTGTCTTCCCTCTCGCCATACCATCAGAGAGCAGGAACCCCATCATCATCCTATCATCCACTATCTTCATCAGAATACCCTATATCCTACCTACATCACATCCCCTTCATATCACCCCACCTCATATCCTTCATCACTCTTATATCATTCCCATTCCCAAGGGTCGGTAGACAATCCATTAAATCCAAAAGAATGATGAATTAGCGGGTACAACTGGAAGGATATACTTACGTTACCAGAATCTCTAGAAATAACTTCATCAGCAGAGTCAGTAAATGTGCTGAGGGAAATTCAAGAGGATGACCCTGTGTCTTTGATTCAGTCAAACACACCTCAAGAGGAGGTTCCAACGGAAAGAGACTAGGACAGTTACATCACTAGAATAGTGGATGTAGCACTGATTGAAGATGGGTTCTCCTCTGACAACCCCATAACAACTATCCGGTCAAAGGAGGCCCCAAGCCCCCGGGTACTCCTGAAGAGAGAATGGGAAAAGGAGATAAGACTCATTCGGAGTTTATAATTTTCCACCAATCTGAAGAACCACATCTATTCTTTTCTATAAAAACCAAGATCTCAGGAACTACATGAGCTCAAGCCCAGGCCTTTCAGATGAAGGAGCATATATGCAAAGCAAAGAAGAGCACAAAGAATGATGGTCTGCATGCACTGTGCCCAAATCAATTGCAACGGGAAGACCCGTAATGGTGGTCAGAGATGTGACCGAGGCACCAAGATCGCTCAATCAATAGGCTTGAAAAGTTAGACTTTATAGAAAGAAGATTAAGTAGCCTTCACCAATCCTCATCCCTCAGAAAGTTCAGCTCCCAAGGGCACGAGCTTGATCAGCTTGTATTTGTAAAGAAGCAAGCACTTATCCAGAAGAACCATTGCACCATTGAAGAAATAGCAGCAACTTTCTCATAAGGAAGGAGAAGAAGGCCCTTTGCCACGTCTCCTCATCCATCGAGCCAACAAACCACTCTTGAATTGGACTAGCATTGGAGAAGACTTCAAGTTTACTCATGCTACCAAGTCAACCAACCTGCATATCATTGATAAAAGCATCAAGTCGTGTCAAGTATGTCATTGAGTTAGTCATCAAGTCAATAGTTGAGTCTATTATTGAGTCTGTTGTTTATAATTTCGTGTCGGTCTCCCCTCTTGAGGAGAGTCTAGAGTCCTTGTATATCGAATCTATTACTCCTTTCATTAATGAAATTTCTGATTCCGAGTATGACTTGCCTCCTTTTTCTGATGATGATCTTAATAAATATCAAGAATCAATAAAACAATGCAAACCAAAGAAGCCCAACCCATTCATGAGCATACTCGAGTTATTAATCTAGGGACAAGCCAATACCTTCGAGAGGTAAAAATTGGCACTACTTTTGATGACGAAGAAGCGGAACAGATGATTAGTCTTCTGAAGGAATTCACCGAGGTCTTTGCTTGGTCTTATGCGGATATGCCTAGTATTAACCCCAACATCGTGCAACATCAATTGCCAACTTACCCTAGGGCAAAGCCGGTAAAATAAAAGCTCCAAAGAATGTAGCCAGAATGGAATGAGAAGATCAGAGAGCGGTTATGAAGTAGTGGAATGCAGGGTTTCTACAAGTGGTGAAGTACCCCCAATGGTTGGCCAACATTGTAATAGTACTAAAGAAAGATGGCAAGGTATGAATGTGCATGGACTTCCAAGATCTTAACAAGGTAAGCCCCAAAGAAGACTTCCCATTACCTCACATTGATGTATTGGTGGATAATATGGCTGGCCATGCTTTGTTATCATTTATGGATGGATTCTCGGGATACAACCAAATAAACATGCACCCAGAAGATCGTGAGAATAGAACCTTCACCACTCTATAGGGAACCTATTGTTACAAAGTGATGCCTTTTGGACTGAAGAATGTAGGGCTAACTTATCAGAGAGTAGCTACAACCATATTGCATGACATGATGAACAAAGATGTGGAAGTCTATGTGGATGACATGATAGTATAGTCAAAAGATCGGCAGGGGTATATTCCCACACTAAGGCATTTCTTTGAAAGAATCAAGAAGTATTAGTTGAAGTTGAACCCTCAAAAGTGTATATTCGGGGCAACATCGGAAAAGTTGTTAGGCTTCTTGATAAGTGAAAGAGGCATTGAAGTCAACCCTATCAAGATCAAGGCAATTCAAGAAATGCCCACACCTCAGACAAAGAAGCAAATACGAGGATTTCTAGGTTGCATCCAATATTTTAGCAGATTCATAGCTCAGTTGACTACAATCTGTGAACCAATTTTCAAGCTGCTAAAGAAGGATCAGCCCACGGAATGGAACAATCAATGCCAACAAGCTTTTGACAAGATCAAAGGATACCTCGTGAACCCACCAGTATTGACACCACCGGTGGAAGGAGAACTGCTTTTATTGTATCTGTCTGTGGGAGAATATTCTATGGGCTCTTTGCTAGCATAGGAGATAGAAAAGGGTGCAGAGCATGCTATATATTACCTCAACAAGGAGTTCCTAGAATATGAGACACGGTATATATCTTTGGAAAGAACTTGTGTTGCGTTGATTTGGGCAATGAAAAAGTTATGACACTACATGGTTTCCTATCGGTGCACTTGATTTCAATGATGGATCCCATCAAATACCTCTTCGAGAAACCAACCTTAACAGGAAGGATGGCCCGTTGGTTGCTTTTACTATCAGAGTTTGACATTACCTATGTTACTCAGAAATTTATCAAGGGGTAGGCCATAGCCGATCATTTGGCTACCCACCCCATAGAAGATGGAAGATCCTTGGATGATGCCTATCCCGATGAAGGAATTACAACGATAGAGGAAGAAGACACAGTTAATGAATGGTAGTTATTCTTTGATGGGGCAGCCAATCAGAAGGGATGTGGTGCGAGAATATTGCTTGTCACTCCTGACAGCCTTTATTTGCCTTCATCATTCTATCTTGACTTCTCCTGTACCAACAACATTGCTGAATATGAAGCTTGTGCTTTAGGACTAGAAACGGCCCAAACCATTGGAGTTAAAAGGATTAAGGTGTATGGAGATTCATCCATTATCATTTGTCAGACGCAAGGAAAGTGAAAAACTAGAGATGAAAAGCTGAAGCCATATTAAGAACATCTAGAAGAAGTGATTGAACATTTTGAGAAGATCTCATTTGAATACTTCCAGAGTGATAACAACAGGTTTGCTGATCACCTTACAACCTTGGCTTCTATGGTAGAATGCAACCCTATGGCTAGGGTCCGACCATTCTTGGTAGAACATAGAAGTAGGCCCATTTATCAGAATTCAGTGAATTCTCTCATTGTAGATGGTCAGTCTTGGTTTGCTCACATAGTGGATTCAGGGAAAGGAAGTACTTGGTTGAAGTAACTGACAGAGAAAAGAAGTTTCTGAGAAGATATACCACCCAGCTTATTCTTCAAGAGGATCTGTTATACAAGAGATCCTATAACGGAATATAGTTGTTTTGTGTGGATGAAGAACAAGCTAAAACCATCATGGAGGAAATTCATCAAGGTATTTGTGGACCCCACATGAATGTCAAGATGTTATCTAAGAAGATCCTTAGGTTAGGATATTATTGGAACTCAATGGAAGCAAATTGCATGGACTTTGTCAAGAAATACCATAAGTGTCAGATATTTGCTAATATCATACATATCCCACCAACAGAATTGCATTCGCTCGGTTCACCTTAGCCATTCTCCACTTGGGGCATTGATATCATTGGAATGGTCAACCCCAAGGCATCTAATGGTCGCGAGTTCATCTTGGTAGTCATTGATTATTTCACCAAGTGGGTAGAATCTTAGTCCTATGCAGTCCTCACGTCTGCTATGGTAGCCAAATTCATCCAAGAAAATATCATGATGATTGGGTTGAGAAACTATACCTGAACTTAACCCCTGTTTTGGATCAAGAGGGGTGGGCCCTTGATTAATACCGGCTTGAACTATCTTTTGGATTCTCCTGGCTCAAGGGAAGATGGTCTTAACCTCCAACTTCTTTTCTTGAGAGATGTTGATTATGATGGTATGCCGACAGGGTTTCGACTAGGAACGGTTACTTTCGAATTTGGATTTGGACAGAGCTTCGGCTAGGGGAGGCTATTTCCAGGTTTAAGATGAGGTGGTAATCCGGTAGAGCTTTCGCTGGGGATAGGCTAGGGGAGGGCACTTTGGTAGAGCTTTCGCTAGGGATAGGCTAGGGTAGGGCTAGGCTGAGGTGGCACTTCGGCAGAGCTTTCGCTGGGAATGACTATTTTTGGAAAGATTCTAAGGGCACTCAGACAGGGCTTCCTCTATGACTGCTATTTTTGGAAAGAAATGAATTGACCTAAAAATGGATTGAAGATCTTCAAAGTCCCGAAGAACAATTTGAAGATCCAAATAGAGTTTCGGATCTTAACAAAGATCTCTTCGTAGACCCGAAGAACCTCAAAGGGGGGGTTTCTACTTCTAATAAAACTCAAGAACACTCAAAGGACGGGATTGAAGAACACATTACTTTTGGCAAAAACTGGATTGAAGATCTTCAAAGTCCCAAAGAACACTTCGAAGATCCAAACAAGATTTCAGATCTTGACGAAGATCGCTCCGAAGAACCGAAGAAAATCAAGAGGGGGAGGGGAGGAAAGTTTCACTACAATGGAGAGAGGTGGGATTTTAGTGTGTAAAATCCAAAGGAGGGGGTATTTATAGGTTTTTCCAGCCAATGGGAAAGAGGGAACATCTTTATCCAACAGACGAAAGGTGGTTTTTTGCCTAAAGTGGGTAAAGAGGGCTTTTATACAATGGATAAAATGGGGTTCTTGGACCAAAATGGGTGAAGAGGGCTTTTATACAATGGGTAAGAAAAGGGTGTTTTGGGAGAGAATCCTTAGTAAAAAAGGGATTTTTTTGTCTTAAGTGGGTGAAGAGGGAATTTCTTCACCCACAGTTCAGGGAAATATCAATTCTGGCCATTGATGGTGGTGCGCGAGACTGGGCTGAAGTGCACGGGCATGGTTAGTATAGGTGGGCAAGGGATGTGTACAAGGTGTGCGAGCAATGTCATGGGTGGCAGGGGCAGCACACATGGACAGCAGTGGCAGCACACATGGGCGGCAGGGGTAGCACACATGGGCGGCAGGGGTAGCATACATGGGCGGCAGGGGCAGCACACATGGGCAGCAGTGGCAGAACACATGGGCGATAGGGACAACATGCATGGGTAGCAGTGGGCTATGGCCAGAGAGGCTGTGGGTCCGTGCCCACGGGGGCGTGCGGGCATGCGAGGCAGGCTTGGCTGGGTTGGTGTGTGCGACATGTGTGCGAAAACTGTGATTTTTTAGGGAAGATTACAGGAGATCCGACGGTCTGATTTTGTCATGCTATATATCATCGGAATCATATTTTTGAGTACTATCCATCTATGTGGTCATATTAACCTAATTCCTTTGTATATAGAAAGTCAAATTGGAACCTCTTCTCTCCCGCGTGAGGGTTTCTAGGGTTTTAGGTAGGGGAGTGTTTTTTAGGTTATCTAGGTAGGTAGGGGATGAATTTTAGGGTGTTTGGGTAGTAGGGGATTTTTTCAGGTTTCCAGCGGAACTCTAAGTGCGCGGCATACGTGCGGGAAAGTGTAATTTTTCAGGGATGATCACGGGAGATTCGTCGGTCAGATTTTGATGTGTCATAAATCGTCGGAACCATATTTTTGAGCACTATTCATCTATACGGTCATCTTGACCAGATTCTTTCATATATAGAGTCAAAATTGGACCCTCTTCTCTCCCATGCAGGGGTTTCCAGGGTTTTGGATAGGTGAATGTTTCCATCATCATCTCTATTGATTGAAAGCCGGAAGTCATGTCCAAGATCCACATTTCATCATAGCTGAAGGAGGGTGACAAAATTAGGTGTCTACACAAGCCAACCTTTGAAAATAAAAGGATCATAGCTCTAAAGTCTTCTCAAGCTATTGAAGACGTAAGCGATGGCGACAAGGAAGAAGACTTCAACATTGAAAAAGAAATCTCTCTCATCATGAGAAATTTCAAAAATTTCTCAAGAAGAAAGGAAGAATGCCATACAAGAACAAGTCTTATGGTGACAAGTCCTACAGAGATAAAGGTAAGTATAAATCCAAAACTAAGGAAATTTCTTTTAAAGATGTGTGCTTTGAGTGTAGAAAACCTAGTGACTTTAGAACTGACTGTCCACACAAACCAAAGAAGAAGGCTTATGTATTCACATGGGATTCTCGACTCCGAAGAAGTCACGAACCTAGCTTTGATGGTTCTTAGAGATGAAGAACAAGAAGTAAGTCAGCAAACCCAAACTGCTTCTATTGTAAATGACTCAAACGAAGAACTTTAAGAAGCCTTCGAGGCCTTATATGAACAAGAGTAGTTGGAAAGTTAGCTTTCTGTGCCACAGTACAACACATATGGCAGGAAAGAAACTTTAGGATCTTCAAATCAAAAATCCAAACTACTCTACAGATTATAGAACCCATAATTTCAGAAGTAAAAGTGAAATGCTTAACTATGAATTTTATGGCTGAATGCAACCCTAGAAATAAATTTTTAGTAACAAGTTGGGGAATCAAAGTCACTTGGAAAACAATGATTCCTAGAGCTTGTTGCTGGCTCCAGCCACCTGAGAGAATGGTAGCATTGCATTGTGGTGGGGCCCTTACACATGATAGAGCATCCTATGGAGGGCCGATTCGAGATAGAATGGGGAAGCCCATTGTAGCTTTTGTGGGAATGGAAGATGTTACAAATATACTGTGGCTGGAATTAAATGCTATTCTCAGAGGAATAAGTATTGTGTAGGAAGGAATATCATGGAAATCTCAATTAGGTCAGATTCGAAATTGGCCATTGATATGTTAAATGGTGTATTTGAAGGTCCATGGCAAACCAGAGTCATCAGAAGTGAGATACTAAATATCTCAAAATCTCTTCAAAGAAAGGAATTCAAGCATGTTTGGAGGGAGACAAATAAACCAGCTGGTTTTATGGCCTCTTATACAACTGGTTAGAGGGAGACTATTATTCAGGCTCAGGATTTCCCAGATGAGCTGAATAGTTTAGTTAGAGAAGATTCTGAATTTAAGATTTATTACAGAATGTAATGTTCCATATTGTATTGCAGGGACTGTTCTGCTTGGTATCAAGGAGTCTTTTTTCCCTTTCTTTTGGTCAGTCCATAGAAGGACATTAAGAATGCTTTACTTTGTATATTCTGATTTTTCTTAAGTACACTCACATCACTTATCGAAAAAAAAGTCTAAAACTAGAATCAGATAAAGTATATTAGAAAAAGAAGTTGACATTCTTAACAAAAGAGTGGACGCTCTAACCTCAAAGGTGAATCAACTTGATGAGAAAAACTCCAAGTTGAACACCACCCTTTGCACCTTTACCAAAGGGCAAAGAAACCTTGATAACCTCCTTGGATCTCAAAGGAAAGGTCCTAATGAAAGAGAAGGACTGGGTTATAATGGGAAAAACCCATCTAGGAGAAAAGAAAAGCAAAGTGAGAATCCAAGAAGGAGTGACCAAGGTAACCAACCATCCACCTCTTATGTCAAATGTGGTTTTTATAAGAAAACAAGGCATTCTACAAACCAATGTAATGCTAAGAGAAGAAAGACCACAAACTCTCGAAATGAAAGACCAAGAGTCAAAGTCAACCATGCATACTATTACACACCCAAAAGAAGGCAATATAGGCCTCAAGAGGACTTTAGACCTATGCCAAGATATAGAAGATCCCAACCACAAAGAGATTACTCCATTGAGAGGACCCAAAGGCAATACCAAGGCTATAGGAACTACCCTCAAGAGTCCTATAGACCTCGTGGGAAATACCAAACCCAAAGGTCCTATAGACCTCAATATTATGCTCCTCAAAGACCAAATGGGTCATTTGTGCCTCAAAGGACTCAAAGAAACCCAAGGTCATCTCAAAGGCAGGACCTAAGACCTAAAAAGTACAAGACCACTTGGGTACCAATAGGGACATTTGACACTAACAATGACGGACCGATGAGATTATGAGGACCAATGTATGATTGAACTGCTGTTGTAGGTATGCTTGAAGAATAAGGTGGAAACTGAATGGGTAATTGATAATGGATGCTCCAAAGACATGACATCCAACAAGAACTTGTTCTCAAGCTTACAGGACTATGACGGAGGATGGGTCTCCTTTGAAGATGAAAGCAGAGGAAAAATTGCTAGAATTGGAAAAATAAAGCTAGGAGGTATTTCCATTTCTAATGTCTATTATGTGAAAAACCTCAATTATAAGCTTCTAAGTGTGAGTCAGCTATGTGTTATTGGATATAAACTAGATTTTGATGTTTCTCACTTTTATATTAAAGATGTAAATAATGATCTCATTTTAAAAGGATCTAGGAAGAACAATATTTATGTTTGCATGCTTGAGGAAACAAGTCCCTTTAATGCATGTTTGGTTTTTAACCATAGTGAATCATCATTATGGCATAGCAGGCTTGGACATGTAAATGTCAAGTTAATCCAAATCATCGCATCCAAGGATCTTGTTAGGAACCTTCTTAAGATCAAATATGAGAAAAATAATTTTTGTGATGCTTGTCAAAAGGGAAAACAAACCAAGGTTTCCCATAAGTCAAAGAACATTATTTCTTCATCAAGACCTTTGGAACTTCTTCACTTGGATTTTTTTGACCTATTGATGTATCTAGTATAAATGGAAAATCTTATACATTTGTAATTATGGATGACTACTCTAGATACACATGGACTATTTTTCTTAAAAATAAAAATGATGCTTTTGATGAGTTTGTAACCTTGTGCAAAAGATTACAAAATCAGAAATGATATACAGTAACCTCTGTGAGGAGTGACCATAGAGGAGAATTTGACAACATAAGTCAGTTTGACTTATATTGCAATAAGTATGAAACTGACCATAACTTCTCCGCTCCTAGAACACCTCAATCTAATGGGATTGTTGAAAGGAAAAATAGGTCACTACAACAGACAGCTAGGGCAATGCTTAATGAGTATTCCTTGCCTAAATATTTTTAGGCTGAAGCTGTGAATACAGCTTGCTATGTGCTAAATAGAATATATGAGCTGTACTTTGGTTAACTACCAAAGGTGGACTACTTTAGGGTATTTGGTTATAAGTGTTTCATTCTAAACACTAAAAACCATCATGGAAAATTTGATGCAAAATCTGATGAAGGAATATTTTTAGGATATTCTCTCAATAGTAGAGCATATAGAGTTTTTAATAAAAAGACATCATTAGTTGAAGAATCAATAAATGTTAGATTTAATGAATCACTACCTAATGACTTGAATAAATCTCTTGTTGATGATGATGATGCTATATTTGATGAGATAAAGAACAAAATAAATGATATTTCTCTTGATATTCCTAAAGAACAAGTAAAAGAAATTACTGTTGAAAAAGTAAAAACACTGCCTAAGGAAGTCATTCCCCATAGGAATCATCTCTTAGAAAACATAATAGGGGATCTTGATGGAGAAATCCAAACTAGATCTAAATCTCAAGAGATATGCAACCATACTACACTTATCTTAAGGAATGAACCCAAAAACATAGAAGAAACATTAAATGACAGTGATTGGATTGTTGCTATGCAAGAAGAGCTTCACCAGTTTGAAAGAAGCAAGGTATGGGAACTTGTCTCAAAACCTGTCCACCACACTATCATTGGTGCCAAGTGGGTCTTTCGTAATAAACTGGATGAAGATGGAAACATAGTAAGAAACAAAGCTAGATTAGTAGCCAAAGGGTATAATCAATAAGAAGGAGTAGATTATGATGAAACCTATACACCTATAGCAAGGCTAGAATATACAAGAATGCTACTCGCTTTTGCATGCCATAAAAATTTTAAACTATATTAAATGGATGTAAAAAGTGCCTTTTTGAATGGTTACATTCAAGAAGAGGTGTATGTAGCTCAACCTCTTGGTTTTGAAATCCCAAAATTTTCAAACCATGTCTTCCGTCTTGAGAAAGCCCTCTATGGACTCAAACGAGCTCCTAGAGCTTAGTATGAAAGATTGAGTACTTGCTTAATTGAAAGTGGCTTCTTAAGAGTGAGGATTGATGCGACCTTGTTTACGAAGAATAAGAAAGAAGACATACTCATTGTTCAGATTTATGTAGATGATATCATCTTTGGCTCAACCAATGAAAACATGTGTACTGATTTTAGTAAGAAGATGATGAGCAATGCATTTGAAATGAGTATATGATGGGAGAATTGAACTTCTTCCTAGGACTTCAGATCAAACAAATAGATAATGGTATTTTTATAAACCAAAGTAAGTACACCAAGGATCAATCGCAAAAATGGTCTGATCGACCGGTACCGTCGATTTGTGCATTATTAAGCCTTTAAAACCCCAATTTTCTTGGCTTCTCCTTCTATTTTAAGAACCCAAAACCTTTCTAAAACCTATTTTGACTATTCCTCTCCCAAAACCCTAACCTAAGTCCCCCTTAAACCCTAGATCTACAAGATCTACCCTCTTCCGCCAAAAAATCTTGATTTTTCTTCACTTCCTTCTCAACACCCCCTCAAGGATAAGAAAACAGTGGCTAGCAAAGGGAAAAGGAAGATCCCAAGTTCCTCTAGTGGAGACAAATGGTTTTTCTCCTCAGATGCTCATGAATGTTGGGAGATGTACATACCTCGCCCAGTAAAGCAAGGCAGAACCAAGAACACTTTGAGGGTTGGGAAAATATCCTCAAATTAGAGACTAAGTGCTACCCTCATCTTGTCAGATGTTCTATTGCAACCTATCCATGACTGGTGAAGGAGAAACTCTCCTACTTTGCTCCTATGTGAAAGGTATCCATATGGAATTAGACATCCAAACCCTAGGAGAGATTCTTGACATCTCTGTGGAAGGACCCTTGAAGTTTTACCATCCCAAAACCTACATTGAACAATTTATGGATGTAGATACCGTGTATTCTAGCATTATAAAAACTTATGCTAATACACACAAGATAAAGGCCAAAGAACTTACTAATTTGGGAAGAATTGTAAAGCTGATAATCTCCTACAATATCCTACCTAAAGGAGGTCATAGAGATGAAGTTCCTCCCTTTCATGCATACCTAACCTACTGTGTCTATCAATCTATTAGCACCAATCTTCCCTATATCATCTTGATGAACATGTTGGCTTGTCGAGATAAGCTCCAAAAGGGAAATATCTCTTATGAATGGAAAATCTGTCAAATTCTAGACTATTTTTCTATTGATCTCTTTGGAGAAATATTTGAGCCTCTCTCCCAAGAGATTGATCTCTCCATTGTTCAGAAAATGAACATTCTTCCCAAGAGGACAACTGCTTCCAAGAACACTACTGCTGGACCAAGTCAAGTAGAAGGACAAAGGAGTGGTGACTTGTATGCCTTTGCGACTGTCGCTGATCTTGAGAAATTTGGCAACATCATCCTTGTTCAATTGGAAAAGATGGAGAGAAAGCAGAATGAGATCTTGAAGCTCCTCAAAGAAGAAGACGTAGATGTAGCAGAAGACGAAGGTGAAGATGAAGATGAGGATGGAGATGAAGATGAGGAAGAATAGGCTGCACTTGTCTCTCTTTTAAACTGTTTCCTGAGCACTTTCTCAAACTATGTTTCTTTTTATGTGCTGGAACTCCTTTACATTTTCTATTTGGTATCCAATGTGCTGAACCTATGTTATGTTTGTTAAATGCCTACTTTCTATTTTATAATATCTAGTTTTATAATGTGGATGATGAATTTTTTTTTGTACCCTTGGCACAAATACAGGGGGAGCATATTTCATAGCCATTATACAACTGTTATGCATGTGTCTTTTTCACTTTTTTGTTGTTGACAAAAGGGGAGAAGATTTCTTGATATATATATATGCTTTTGAAACTTTCTATTGAAAATGACATGACTGCCTATGTTTAAATATTAAAATATTTATGTTGTCATTTCTTATGGTTGTTTGTCATCACCAAAAAGGGGGAGATTGTTGGGAATATGCCCAAACTCCTATGAATGTTTTGGTAATAACAAACAACCCACTGCTCTAACTATATGTGTTAAGTGGTGGTTAGTACAAAAGGATCGCTCAAGATTTGCATATTTGATTTACCAAGTCAAGACACAAAAATCAAGAGTGGAAGCTACAAGTGATGATGAAGACTTCAAGAATCAAGTGATGACAAAGACACTTCAAGAATCAAGTAAAGATGAAGCCTCCAAGACTCAAGTCAAGATGAAGACCCTAGGATAGTCTAGTACACTTTATTGTATACTCTATATGTATATGTGCATGCACTTCATGCATCACATATCATCATACTAGAATGACTTTAGGACATCCATTGACCAAGTATGAAAGTCCATAGGTGGTGTAGAACATACTTAGAAATGCATGTTCTATGTGTTTTATGAGAAAAACACTTTAACCAGACTCAAGGGTATTTTGGGAAACTTTAGAGTTGATATCATGAGATGAACCCTCATAAAAGTTATAGAAAATCGAGTCACGATTCCAACACAACTTGAATAGGGTCAATCCGATGTCATACCGATAAGTTATGGCCAAAATACTGGAAACTGATCAGTATGATAGTTGTCTATCAAAAACAAGACGAAATTGTAGGTGGTCAACCGACTGGAAGCTCTGGTCGATCGGACCTATCCAAGGCCATAGCTGATCAATTGGATGAAAGTCCTGGTCGATCGGCACCTGCCTGGATCATTTCTAATGACAAGTTTTTAATCTTCCAATGGCTATTTCCGCTCGACTGGCTACTGATGGCGGTCGACCGATGGTCCCAAAATATGATTGTTAGAGTCTAATTTACTGCCTAAATGCTCTCCTAATCTCACCTATAAATACCTAAGATGCTCATAATCAATAATCAATTAAGTCAGAGAATTAAGAGTATTATTGTGAGCATACCAAAGTAAAAAATGTCATCCTATCCTACTTGAGTAGTTTGGTCTTCCATATTACATAGAAAAGCCCAAGTCTCAATCAAGTCTTCCACAATCTCACTGTGCAAGTTAAAGCTACAGAAAAGACTTTTTAAGAGGTGCATCATTTCATTTTCATTATCATAATTTGCACCACACCAGAGGTAATCCTCTTTATTCCACTTTATCTATTTTCTATTCTACAATTCTAGACTGTACTTAGGATTGTATAAGGATCCTCTTATTCTAAAAAGAGTAAGGTGCCTCTCTACTTGTAAAGAAGATTGTAAAGGCACCTCCCTGCCTATAAAGGGGATTTGTAAGAATACACTTATCCATAAAAGGTTGTAAAGATTTTCTTCCCTATCTACTGTATTGAAAGGAAGAACTAGTAGAATATTTTACAAGAGGATTCTTGTAGGAAGTGGACAAGAGCCAAGAGCCCGAGAGTTGCATGAGCTCAAAGGAGGCAGAAGCACGTATGCAAAACAGAGGAGAGCACAGAGGATGATGGTTTGTATACACTATGCCCTAACCAATTGCAAAGGAAAGGCTCATGAAGGTGGTCAAAGATATGATCGAGGCATCGGGATGGCATCTCTCAATAGGCCCAAAAATATGGACTTCATAGAAAAAGGATTGAGCAGTCTCCACCAATCTTCACCCCTCAGAAAGTTCAGCTTCCGAGATCACGAGATTGATTAGTTGGTATTTGTGAAGAAGCAGGCACCTACCCGGGGGAACTATTGTGCCACTGAAGAAGTAGCAACAACTTTATCAGCAGGAGAAGAAGGCCCTTTGCTACATCTCCTCATCCATCAGGTCACTGAACCACTTTTAAACTTGACAAGCATTGGAGAAAACTTTAAGTTTGCTCATGCTTTTGAGTCAACCAGCCTAAATACCCTTGGCGAAAGTATCAAGCCAATTATTGAGTCTGTTTTCAAATCTGTTGTTTATGATTTTGTGTCAGCCTCCCCCCTTGAGAAGAGTCCAGAGTCCTTGTTTGTCGAGTCTGTTACTCCTTTTATGAATGAAATTTCTCTGATTTCGAGTATGACTAGCCCCCTTTTTTCGATGATCTTAATAAATATCAAGAATTAATAAAACAATACAAACCAAGGAAAGCCCAACCCATCCGTGAGGATCCTTGGGTTATTAATCTAGGAACCGACCAATGCCTTCGAGAGGTAAAAATTGGTACTACCCTTGATGACAAAGAAGCAGAGCAGATGATTAATCTTCTGAAGAAATTGGTCTTACAAGGATATGCTTGGTATCTACCCCAACATTGTGCAGAATCGATTGTCGACTTACCCTGGGGCAAAGCCAGTAAAATAGAAGCTACGAAGAATGCAACCAGAATGGAGTGAAAAGATCAGAGAAGAAGTTGTGAAGCAATGGAATACAAGGTTCCTACAGGTGGTGAAGTACCCCCATTGGTTGGCCAATGTTATACTAGTACCAAAGAAAGATGGGAAGGTATGGATGTGTGTGGACTTCTGAGATCTTAGCAAAGTAAGCCCTAAAGATGACTTCCTATTACCCACATTGACGTATCATTCATGGACGGATTCTCTGGATATAACCAAATAAGTATGCACCCAGAGGATCATGAGAAAATAGCCTTCACCACTCCGTGGGGAACCTATTGTTACAAGATGATGCCTTTTGAACTGAAGAATGCCGAGGCAACTTATCAAAGAGCAGCCATAGCCATATTGTATGATATGATGAACAAAGATGTGGAAGTCTATGTGGACGATATGATAGTAAAGTTAAAAGATCGATAGGGGCATATTCCAGCACTAAGGCAATTCTTCGAAAGAATCAAGAAGTATCAGCTGAAGTTGAACCCTCAGAAGTGTCTGTTCGAGGCAACGACAAAAAATTTGTTAGCTTCTTGGTGAGTGAAAGAGGCATTGAACTCGACCCCATCAAAATCAAGGAAATTCAAGAAATTCCCACGCCTCAGACTGAGAAGCAAATCCGAGGATTTCTAGGTCACATCCAGTACATTAGCAGATTTATAGCTTAGTTGACTACAATCTGTGAACTAATTTTCAAGTTGTTGAAGAAGGATCAGCCCACAAAATGGAATGACCAATACCAAAAAGCCTTTGACAAGATCAAGGAGTACCTTATGAACCCACCAGTATTGACACTACAAGTGGAAGGAGAACCACTTCTATTGTAACTGTCCATGGGAGAATATTTCATGGGCTCTTTGCTAGCACAGAAGGAAACAGAAAAGGGGGTAGAGAAATAAATTACCTCAGTAAGAAGTTTCTGGGATATGAGACCAGGTACATATTTTTGAAAAGAACTTGTGTTGTATTGATTTGGGCAACTAAAAGGTTGCGATACTACATGGTTTCCTATCTGGTGCACTTGATCTCAAAGATGGATCTCATCAAATATCTCTTCGAGAAATCGGCCTTAACAAGAAGGATGGCCCATTGGTTATTTTTGTTGTCAGAGTTTAACATCACCTATGTTACTTAGAAATCTATCAAGGACCAGGCCATAACTGATCATTTGGCTGGTCACCCCACAGAAGATGGAAGATCCTTGGATGATGCCTTTCCTGATGAAGGAATTACAGTGGTAGAGGAAGAAGATACAGTTAATGAATGACAGTTATTCTTTAATGGAGTGGCTAATCAGAAGGGATGTGGCATAGGAATATTTCTTGTCACTCCTGACAGATTTTATTTACCTTTGTCATTCTACCTCGACTTCCCTTATACCAACAACATTGCTGAGTATGAAGCTTGTGCTTTGGGACTAGAAACGGCCCTGACCATTAGGGTTAAAAGGATCAAGGTGTATAGAGATTCATCCATTATCATTTGTCAGACGCAAGGAAAGTGGAAAACTAGAGATAAAAAATTGAAGCCATATCAAGAAAATCTGGAAAAGGTGATTAGACACTTTGAAAAGATTTCGTTCGAATACTTCTAGAGGGATAACAACATGTTTGCTGATGCCCTTGCAAACTTGGCTTCTATGGTAGAGTGCAACCCTATGGCTAGAGTCTGACCATTCTTGGTAGAATAAAGAAGTAAGCCCATTTATCAGAATTCCGTGAACTCTCTCACTATAGATGGTTGGTCTTGGTTCACTCACATAGTGCATTTCATCAGGGAAAGGAAGTACCCAGTTGAAGTAACTAAAAGAGAGAAGAAGTTTCTGAGAAGATATGCCATCAAGTTTATTCTCCAAAAGGATCTTTTATAGAAGAGATCCTATAACAGAATACAGTTGTTGTGTGTAGATGAAGAACAAGCTACAACTATCATGAAAGAAATTCATCAAGGTCTTTGTGGACCCCTCATGAATGCCAAGATGTTATCTAAGAAGATCCTCAGGCTAGGATATTACTGAAGTACAATGAAAGTTGATTGCGTAGACTTTGTCAGAAAATACCACAAGTGTCAGATATTTATTAATATCATATATATCCCGCCAACAGAGTTGCATTCGATTAGTTCACCTTGGCTATTCTCCACCTGGGGCATTGATATCATTGGAAAGGTTAACCTTAAAGCATCAAATGGCCACGAGTTCATCTTAGTAGCCATTGATTATTTCACCAAGTGGGTAGTAGCTCAGTCCTATGAGGTCCTGACATCTACTAAGGTAGCCAAATTCATCCAAGAAAATATCATTGCATGATATGGAGTACCTCAAGAATTGATATCAGATCAGGGATCGCTCTACCACTTATAGGTCACAGACCAATGGGCAGTAGAAGCAGTTAACTAGAAAATCAAAGTCATTCTACAGAAAATGGCAGAAACACACAAGGATTGGGCCGATAAGTTACCCCTTGCCTTATGGGCATACCAAACTTCTATATGATCCTCGATAGGGGTAACACCTTTCTCTTTGGTATATGGAGTTGAGGCAGTTCTACCCGTGGAAATCATGGTACCATCCTTAAGGGTACTCCTTGATAGTCAGCTATTTGAAGAAGAATGGGTGAAGTCCAGACATGATGAGCTCAATTTTCTCGATGAAAGGCGCATGAAAGCTATGGATAATCTGAAAATATCAACTAAGAATGGCTAGGGCCTTTAACAAGAATGTGAAGCCCCATCATATAGAGGAAGGCAAACTTGTTCTTCAAGAACAAAGAGCCCCAATTCATGACCTAAGAGAAAAATTTAGGCCTAACTGGAGCGGGCCATTCACTATCAAAGAAATTCTACCAAGCAAAGCTGTGAAACTTACGAACCACAACGATGAAGAAATACCCAGATTGGTCAACATGGATCAACTCAAGAAATATTATGTCTAAAAGGGCGAATAGCCTAAACTACATCAGACTTGATTCCTTTGGAGGGATACGTAGGCAACTTGACAAGTGCAAGTGCGGTCTCAACCATCTAAAGGCAATAAATCGATTTCTTGATTAATAATCAAAGTATCTTAAAAGATCATCATAGTTTGTGTCCCCTAAGAATCGCCATTTGACATGCAAGCCATTAGGTATCTGTCATCCACCCATTGGTCCGTTACTTCTTATCCAAGATTTTATGACCCAAGAATCACCATTTGGCATGCAAGACCATTAGGTATCTGTCATTCACCTATGGCCCGTCCATTCTTATCTAGGATTCTATCCCCTCAAAGAAAATTACTACCCAGCACTAGTTTATCAAGGCCAGTTTATTCTCCACCCTTGATCAGTTAAAGCCAAAAAAAAAGAGCTTGATGCAATAGTGGTAAAAGCTTGTTTGAATCATTAGCTAATGCTTTGATAAAACATCATATCTCTTTATTTGTATTGGTTTCAGGAAAACTCATGGGCTTGTTGGATAAGACGTTGAGGAAATAGACCTCAGACATAAATATGAGGGCACTAGGATTGCTGGAATCCATGAATGTGTCATTTCTTGGCTGGGTTGGATGTGTGAAGCTACATCACCATTTGCTCCAACCCTTGAAGAATTTCGGGTTTGTATGCTATCTCCACCCAAAGGCAGTTTGTTCCAACCCTCTTTGAAGGAAGATTGCTTTGAGGAAATTCAGGATTTCTTCGGATAGAAAGAAGAAGAAGTAAAGTAGTTTGTCAAGTATAGGAAGATCGACATTCTGAAGGTGGCTCAGATCTTCAATATCTACCAATGGGAGGAATCCATCAGCAGAGATCCCTGGATGCTTATTTACTTTGCTTGATAGCTCGTTATGTTCTTCGCATTCCCAGGCACGGTGTACCATCTGTTCTGATTAAGGTAGTAAAACAGTTGAAGAAGGGAGGTGACATCGTCCCTACGGTTCTTGTAGAAATGTTCAAGGGATTTGATGACATGAGATATGGCCATATATTCGGACTAGATCATTATCAGGGGAGTCCGCTATTTTTCAGATTTGGCTCCTCGAGAAACTGAAGCTCACCACACCACACCATTAAGGGGAAGCCCACTCGGAGTTTTTTGTTACTGGGATAAGAGAGAAGTTTCAGAATTCAACCTTATCACCGATTGGGAAAAGTACCTGCAGGAAAGGACTATGCATGATATCGCATGGAGGTGCCCAGGGTAGCCATAAGAAGATTTCATGATAAAGACCCCTGGCCACAACTATGTCAAATTGATGGGATTGACTCACACGTCTTTTTATTTTTCTATGTATATCAGTCGACAATACGAGCTCGAGGAGACGAATGTAGAAGAGTTAGTGAACTTTCACCCACCTCAAGAATTGTCTCCCCACCTTGTTATTCACCTATCCCATCTGTGGTAGGAATGTTGTCCCCCTTTTCATGTAATTCACTTGGTAATGGAATGAGGAAGTATTTGGATTTTCGTGTTATCCTGATTATTCTAATTATGACTTGAGTTATGGAATTGATTATGCCTAAGCATTGCAACCAAAAAAAAAAAAAAAAAAAAAAAAAAAAAAAAAAAAGGAAGAAAGATTTTCTTTGTGCCATAAGGAAGTTTTCACAGAGATGCTGAAATAAAATAATGAATAAACAAGGGGAGGGAAAAAGAAAAAAAAAAAACAAAATATTCATGTGTTTGTGTTTGCAAGAAATATAAGAACAAATCCCTATGGGTCAGAAGCCATCATTTGAACCGTACTCTGAACCATCCTCATAAAGCATCGGGGAATCCACAGATGCTAGTCCAACCTGCTTTTGGGTTAGGTCCTGAATCAGTGCATCGTACTGTGCAATCTCCCGATCCTTGGCAACTATCACCTCGCACAAGCCATAGTGCATCCTCCTAATCTCAGCATAGACCTCTGGGGACACCTGAGAAAGAACATATCAGCTAGAGGAAATCAAGAGTTAATTGGAGGATGATCAGATACTCACATAATCATAAGGAATAGGTAATCCAAGGGAAGTTTCTACATCTATGTTCGGCTCCAGAAGATGAGGGAGACGGGGGTTGGCTGCATTGGGATAGGTTCAGGCAGGGAAGCCATGAAAGGGGATGGTAGCAATCCTGAGAGACCCATCGGCACTGCTAAAGGGCCTGCTTGTGAATGATCGGTAGCACTGGCATGCGATCGAATGGTAGAAGGATCTACACGTCTTACTCTCCCCTGAAAGAACATTAGTCAAGACTAAAACAAGGAAGAATCTGTAGGAAATACTCAAGAAAGGACAACATACCACTAAACCATCAGGACTGAGAGGGGTGCACATTGTCTCCTCCTTCAGGAAGGCTCTGTAGTCCCTATCCTGATAAAGAAAGGAGTCCTCCCATACTCTGTTAGCCAAGCGCCTCATCTCGTCCTTTGGGATGATCTCTAGACAATGCATGGTGGGTGGAGGAAGATCGGGAGAAGGGCATGGATCGATATCTGACCACTAGGATACTACTCTCTCTCCTAAGTACCAGGCATGACCCCACATGCCTTGAAAAAGGACTTGGTTCTAGAACAATTGATGAGCCAAGCGACTCTCGAAATCTTGAAATATGAGGTCATGGAATGGTCTCCAAGTAACTTGCAAAACCAAGGAACGGTAAATATAGCATCAGGAAAATAGAATTTCAATGTCAGACATGGCATTCCTCAGTGAGATCGTTCAAAAGAGAACGAGCAGTGGTCCCCGGAGGATGGCGTCGGGCCCGGACCACCTGTTATCTCCCCACTTGGTGGCCAAGGGGAAGAAGAATGTCTCAGGGTCCCTCAGTTTAGGGGCTATGGTCCCTAGGTCCTCAAAACACCAAGGTTGTTTCAAGAGATTAAAGTAAGAAAGCGCAGACCAAATGAGAAGGAAAGTTACCTGGATGTAGCCTACCCCCTTGAGGCCCTTATCTCCATAGGATAGCAGGTCTAGGGATAGCAAGAGATATGCATAGGCAGCCCCGCCCCAGTCCTAGGAATCTACTGTGCTAAGATCTTTGAGGAAGTACACCAGGCGGATATCTACTCCCCCTTAAAGGTCACTGAAGAGGCACTAACCCACAGCGAAAAGCAAGAAGGAACGTGCCACCTGAGACTTGTTGCCTGGATTCTCCCCCAGGTCGACTTTCCACCATTGGGCACTAGTCTCCCCTAGGCGGATGCATGTCTAAAAAGCTTTAATGGTGATACCGGTCAGATCTGCGAACTCTCTAGCAGTTGGAGATCCTGTGGGTAGGGTCATGGATCTACCCCCAAATGGAATGCTTGTCAAGCTATAGAAGCACATAGGCATAATGGTGATCTCGCCAACAGGAAGGTGAAAAGTGTGAGTACTCGGCTACCACCGCTCCATCAGGGCCCCACCATTGCTGGATTAAACTTTCGGGTCTCTACAGGGGCCAACCAGCATAGATAGGTATCATCAACCATCTCCTTCACCCTGCGAGGGAGCATCCTATGCCAGGACTGAACCATGTTCGGATGGCCATAGAAGGCCAAGGTAGGTGGTTCCTTCCCCTCATGTTAATGAAAATAAATAAAAATAAATAAATAAATAAAGAAAGAAAAAATAGCAAAAAGCAAAAACAATACGATAAAAAAAAAAAGAAGAGAACAAAACAAAAATAAAAGATGATCAAAATAATGAATGAAATGTAAAGACTTGCCCAGGAACCCCATATGGAGTTGCAGATGTGATTCCGGCTGTTGTGAAGAGTCTGCTTAGAATACCAGTTGGCCAAGCCCTCAACCTTGTGGGAAGGACTGCTGCAACTCTCGAGCTGGACCTCTCCCAACGTCTTCCTCTTCCTCCTTTCAACCATATTTTTAGAAAATGCAAAAAGCCCTAAAATTTTTCTAAAATTTTAAAGAGGCCCAAAAACTTTTCAAAATTATAAGAAACCCTGAAAAGCTTCCCAAATTGTACAAAAGCCCGCAAGAATATCAAATTCTCCAATTAACTCCTCCCTCAAGAAGAATGAAAATCTTCAAGAACTTCAAGAGCAAGGTAAAAAACTCCAAAAACAAGAAGGAAAACTTCAGGAAAAACCAGAGAGCTCCAGGAACTCAAAACTCACCCAGAAAAGTTAAAATGAAGAATGTAGAGGGGAGGGGGCCCATTTTATATAAAAAAAAATTGTTAAAAAAAAAAAAATTGGGATTCCAATTCAAAAGTTCAAATTCAATCCAAGAGCAAATCAAAAGATTCCAAATCAAGCATCAATATTCAAATCAAATTCCAAATCAAAAGCAAGAATTAAAAGATTCCAAATCAAACAGAAAAACTCAAAATTCAAATCAAAAGCAAGAATTAAAAGATTCCAAATCAAGCATCAAAATTCAAAATTCAAATAAAAAAATCCAAATCAATGGTTAATGTCTTTTACAGGGTAGAAAGAGCAGCAAATTTTTTTTATGTAATTGACAAGGCCAGATAGCCCAACCCGGTTCGAAAGAACCCACCTGAAAAACCAGATAGTCCAGCCTAATTAAAAAAAATCCACCGAAGACCATATGGTCTAGATTTTTTTGTAATAACTAGCTTGGAGACCAAAATTCCCTGAACTGGCACATGTGAAGCCCTGCTAAGGAAAATTAAAGAATCGAATATTTTTACTTGTTGCAAGATTGGAAGAGTAGCGAATTCCTTTCTTTGTAACCATCGGTCCCAGATAGTCTAGATTGGCTTGAATGATCCAGCATGGAGACCATATTCCCTAAACTGGCACATCTGAAGCTGAGCTAAAGAAAATCAAAGATCAAAGTACTAACCTTTGGAAGAGCAGTGAATTCCTTTCCACAATTGGCAGCCCTAGGTAAGTCCTCCACTTCAAAGTAGTTAGGAGATATTATCTGTTGCATTTTTCAATTCCGTCATAATTGAGCAAGATGACGGTAGTACATGCTCCGGGTGACAAATTTGGTCATTCTTTTCTTTGCCCTTTGGCTGTTGGCACATGCCTCAGCCAAAGAGGGGCATTTTGTAGACACCCAATTTTGTCACCCTCCTCTGTCTATGATAAAATATGGATCTTGGATGTGACATTTAGCTTCTGACCAACAGAAATTCTGATGGAAACATTCCCCAACCCAAAATACTGGAAATCCCCACATGGGAGAGGGGAGGGTCTAGTTTTGACTTTTTATATATGAAGGAATCTAGTCAAGATGACCGTATAAAAGAATAGTGCTCAGAAACACGATTCTGACAATATATAATACTTCAAAATTGGACCAATGGATCTCTTGTAATCATCCCTAAAAAATCACGCTTTCCTGCACATATGCCGCGCACACAGACAGTCCCACTGGAAACCTGGAAAAATCCCTACGTATCCCAAATAACCCAAAATTCATCCCCTACCTACCCAGATAAACCAGGAACACTCCTGGACCTGAAACCCTAGAAATCACTGCGCGAGAGAGAAGGGGTCCAATTTTGGCTTTTATATATGAATAAATAGGGTCAAGATGACCATACAAATAAATAGTACTCAAAAATATGATTCTGACGATATATGATACGTCAAAATTAGACCGACAGATCACCCATAATAATCACAAAAAAAACCCATAATCGCGTACGCATTGGCCAATAGGACAGCCCATGCGCTTGCTTACTGCCCTTGGCTACTGCCCATAGCAACGGGCAGCAGCACATGCATGCAGCCATGCCAAGGGCAGCAACACATGCATGCAGCCATGCCAAGCCACACAGCCATGCACACAGCCCATACTACCTATGGCCTGCTGGCCTACTCCCCCGCGGGCATAGGCCTGCACCGAAGCCTTGCCACCCCTACTGCCCACTATCGCCCACTGCTACCCAACCCTACTGCCCACTACTGCCCACTGCTACCTAACCTTGCTGCCCACTGACACCTAACCTTGCTGTCCACTGCCACCCACTGCTACTACGCACACAGCCCATGCTACCCATGGCTTGCTGGCCTACGCCCCTGGCCTTGCCACCACTATTGCCAACTACTGCCCACTACTACCCACTGCTACCCATGGCTGCCCATTGCTGCCCAACCTTATTGCCCATTGCCGCCCACTGCTGCCCACACCTACTGCCCATTGTTGCCCACTACTGCTCACACTTGGCTTGCTGCATGCATGCATGGCTAGTAGGGAAACCCGCACACATGCATGTGCTGGCTGCTGCCCATGCATGCACATGCCCGTTGCCATGCCCGGACCACCTCAGCCATTACCCACACGTCATCCGTCATGCACCAGTGAAATCACCCGCACTACTTGTCTAAATTGACCATACCTTGGGCACTTTAGCCTGGCTCGTGCGCTGCTGTCAACGGCTGGGATTGGTGTTCCTCCCTCCTCCCATTTTTATAGAAATCACTTTTTTAGCTAAGATTTCTCCCTCCTCTAGGTTTTCCAAAAATTACCTTTTTCGGCTAAAATTTTTCTCTCCTCCCATTTTTTTGAAAATCGCCTTTTCCTTCTATAATTTCTCTCCTTCCGTTTTTTTGAAAACCCACTTTTACCCACTGGATAAAAGCCCTTCCCACCCATTTTTGCCTTCAATTCCCCCCTTTACCCATTGGACAAAAACCCTATCCCCTCACTTTAGGTAAGAGCCCCCCTTTTGTCCACTGGATAAAGGGATTCCCCCTCTCCTATTTGGTCGAAAAAAACTATAAATACCCCCTGTCCCTTAGAAAAAACACACCAACACACCAGAATCCTCCACTCTTTCATAGTGAAAATTTCCTCCCCTCCCCCTCTTGATTTTTTTTGATCTTCGGAGCAATCTTCGTCAAGATCCGAAAGCTCATTTAGATCTTCAAAATGTTCTTCAGGATCTTAAAGATCTTCAATCCAAATTCTTAGTTAGATCCAGTTTTTAGCCAAAAATGGTATGTTCTTAAGCCACCTCCTTTAAGTGTTCTAGAGTATTCTTGAATGTTCTTGAGCATTCTTGAGCGTTCCTGAGTTAGAAACCCCTCTTTTTTGAGGTTCTTCGAGTCTACGAAGAGATCTTTGTTAAGATCTGGAACTCTGTTAAGATCTTCAAAGTATTCTTCGGGACCTTGGAGTTCTTCAATCCATTTTTAGGTTAGCTAGTTTCTTTTTAGAAATAGCCATTCCTAGCCGAACCCCTATCCAAGTGTCCCTAGAATCTTTCCAAAAATAGCTATTCCTAGTGGAAGCTCTATTAAAGTGAAACTTCAGCCTAGCCCTCCCTTAGACTATCCCCAACGGAAGCTCTGCCGGAGTGCCACCTCATCCTAAATCTAAAAATAGCCTTCCCTAGCCGAAGCTCTACCGGAGTGCCACCTCATCCCTAGCCTGGAAATAGCCTTCCCTGGCCGAAGCTCTGTCCAAATTCAAATTCGAAAATAGCCTTCCCTACCCGATGCTCTGTCCGAATCCCAGTCTGAAAGTAACTATTCCTAGCCAGAACCTTGTCCGCATACCATCACAATTAGCATCTCTCAAGAAAGGAAGTTGGAGGTCAAGACCATCTTTCCCTAAGCTAGGAGAATCTGAAAGACAGTCCAAGCCGATACTAATCAGGGGCTCACCCCTCTTGACCCGAAATAGGGGTTAAGTTCAGGTATAATTTCTCAACCAACTTGTCATAATGTAGACTTTATACAGACCTTGTTTTAGTGTATATAGTAGTTTGAATTCAATTAATGTATATATGTGTGATAACTTAGCCATACATGTGGAATAAGAATAATTGTGAAAAATGTTCGTTCTCAACCATCTAGTAGGAAGACCGGTTAAACTGGGCAGATTGGGTGCCTAACACATTCGCAATTCTATAACTTGACACCTACCCTAAATCTCTGGACCAGACCAAATATTGGGCCCTTTTCTTAGGAATCGGGCCCACCCTCAGGTCATAGGCCCATAACCTAGGTGACGACTCCAAACTCCATTTGTATGATCTTGATCCCTGTATTGGACCATCATCGAACCCTCGTCTCAAATGATGAAGTTTACACTTTTGTGAAATAGACCTCCACGTATTATTAAGCAGTGATACAGATGTGGGGTCCGTAAGTAAAGCACACATGACATGACCCCTCCCATCACATGAAAGAGAAAGGGATAGGAGAGTGGATGGGGAGGCATAGTCCATTTCTCCGACAGCTATCCTCAAAGGTAGCTAATGCACTTAGTCAGAAATCCTAGTCACTGACTCTTGCATCACTGACCACCAATGAGCATCTCATAAAGGAGGCCAAGAAACTAGATTTGGAGCTACTAGTGGAAGTGTCACCTTGTCACTATCGGCATTGGTGGTACAACTGAGTCTAGTGGATAGGATCATTGCAGCTCAGGGTATTGATGCAGAGTTGCAGAACTGATAACAGATTCAAGGAAGGAACCCAGAAAGACCCAAATTTCTCTGTGAACGAAGGAGGGATTCAAAAATTTAAGGGGAGGTTGTGCATGCCTAGTGATGGTGATTTGAGAGATACAGTTTTGAGAGAGGCACACAACTCTCCATACTCCCTTCACCCTGGCAGCACCAAAATGTATAAGGATCTCAAGGGCTCCTACTAGTGGAAGGGAATGAAAAATGATGTGGCCACACATGTGTCTAGATGTCTCAGGTGCCAGAACATCAAAGCAGAGAGACAAAGACCCCATAGTTTACTACAGCCCCTGCCTATCTCGGGGTGGAAATGGGAGAATATTACTATGGACTTCGTCACAGGCCTACCCTGCACTTAGAAGGGTATGGATGCCATTTGGGTAGTTGTGGACCGCTTGACCAAGGTAACTCACTTCATTCCAATCGAGGTCACATTTTCTATGGATAAGTTGGCCAAGTTGTATATTGACAACATCATTCGACTACATAGTGTACAGGCCAACATCATCTCTGATTGAGACCCTAGATTTACCTCTAAATTCTAGACTTGTGTGTAGAAATCTATGGGAACACAGCTGAGTTTCAGCACAACATTTCACCCACAGACCAATGGTCAGTCGAAGAGGACAATCCAGACCTTTGAGGACTTACTTCGAGTATGTGCCTTAGATATGAGTTACAGTTGGGATGAACACCTTTCGCTTATTGAGTTCTCCTACAACAACAATTATCAGGCCACCATTGGAATGTCTCCATTTGAAACACAGTATGGAAGGAAGTATTGAACTCCACTCTATTGGGATGAGTTGGTGAGCGACATATTTTGGGTCCAAACTTGATACAGGCTACTAGTGAGAAGGTGGGGGTGATCAAAGAGAGAATTAAAGCAGCTCAGTCCAGACAGAAGAGCTATGTAGATGTCAGAAAAAAGTATCTGGAATTTAGGGTTGGAGACAAGGTATTCTTACGGATCTCCCTAGTTAATGGGGTAATGCGGTTCGGCAAGAAGGGAAAGCCAAGTCTTAGATTTATGGGACCTTACGATGTACTAGAGAGGATCTAGCATTACCACGAAAGTTGGAGGGTACACATTATATCTTCCATGTATCCATGCTTAGGAAGTACATTCCCGACCCCACTCATGTCTTGACTTACATACCCCGTGAGTTGGACGAGGACCTTACCTACGTGGAGTATTCAGAGAAGATTATTGACCGAAAGGACCACATTCTCCACAATCACATTGTATCCTTCATTAAGGTAAAGTGGATGAACCACCTAGAGCAGAAAGCATCCTGGGAGTGAGAAGAGAAAATAAAGAAAGAAGTAGTACCCCGGATTATTTGACCTACCAGATATGCTCAATTTGGAGGATGAAATTCTTGTAAAGAGGGGGGATGTTACTCCCGTGCCTAACCCAATCTAATTTGAATTGTCATGATAGGTCTCAGACCAAAAGTGGGAAGTACCACCGGGTATTGGCTTACAATAGCCCATTGTCAAAGAAGGAAGGATGACCCCTCCTGCCAGTGTATCTCCTGTCTGTCCAACTGGCCAAGATTTAAGCTTCCTGATTGCAGACAGTAAGTGACTCGACACCCCACTCATAAATCCTGGCACACACCAAAACTGCCAGAAGACCATGTACACAATCTAGGGCAACTAACCATGTAAGACTTGACTGGAGGACAAGAAGCAGTCAAGACACATTGCTGCCATGACCACCGAAAATAATCCACCAAAAATAGCCTGGGCCTGTTTTCACTGACCTATTTCTGTTGGCCATTTAGGCTACTGGTTGGGTTTTGATGCCCATGGGTTCCACCACCCGTATCATGAACAACCCCAGATGATTCCAAATATTCTCCCACACCTTTCTTATGACACGTGCACCCTACGGACCAAAGGAGTTTGGTCCACGTGCCCCAAATCACGTAATAACCTCCTTTGACCGGATAGGGTCCAACCAAATGAACCCTAGTGAGAGACTTACTATATATGTAGGAAGTTAGTTTCATTTCCAATTTTCTCAATTGCCCAAAACATGGAAGAGGGAAAGGAGAGAAGAGAAAGGAAGAGAAAGGAGGGGAAAGAAGAAGGAGAAAGGGTTTGGGGCTCACACTTGCTCTCGGCTACACACATCCTTGCCAGAGGTAAGTGCTACCTCTCCTATCACTCTCTCTCTTCATTTTGAGCTAGGGTAAGCTAGGTATAGATGGAATCTTAGCCCACATATCTTCTAGAGCTTGGGGATTTCTTATTTCACCTCCCCAGTGCTATTGCTGAGCTCAAATCAACTCCGGTGAGCTCCGACAACAAGTTAGACCAAATGACAATCTAGGGTTTTGATTGTTCGATCAATAGATCTCCCAAATGGCCTAGTGGAATAAGTATTTTAATGGCTTAAAATGATGCTAGGAACATCCCCCATAAACTCCACGAAGCAGATCTTGATGATTAGGACCGAGTTGAAAAGCCCCAAATCTCACAGGTAACTTCAGTACTGCCAGTGAAAACACCCCAGAGGAAACACTAGGTCTATTTCTACTGACATGTTTCAACCTTAGGAGTTCTCTGTTACCCTCATCGGAAACACCTCTAACGTTTTTGGTGAAAATTGATAGTTCCTAATGATAGTACTGTTAATGTGAGACCTTGTATGTGCCCTTTGTGGGTAACCCCTATGGGACCCTTCCGATGTTCTTGACACATAATAACACTTGACGATGCTTGTGCCTAGGATAGAGACTCGCACGTACCTGAGGTCGGTACCGAATTGAACAACCGGTGGCCATACTTGAACCCCAATCCACACAAGCATAATCAAGGTGAGGGATAGTTGCTTTTCTTTTATGGAATTTTTATAATATTAACAATTGTTCATATGCGATCGTACATTTAAATTATCATCTATTATTGACATTTTTAGGTTAACGATCATGATTTTGATAACTATATCAGTTCAATTGTATTGAAGATGATAATTATGATATGAGATGTATATTGATATGTGTGGCGGGATCTGGTGTGGCCGAGATGGTTCTGATATCGTGATCGTCGCTTGGTTGTGTTGTATGTATGTGATGGAGTCTGGTGGGGCTGAGGTGGTTCCAATACCATGACCGCCTTATTTTTTTGCATACTTGCATTGATGATGTGCATTAGATTATTTGTAGTCTCGGATTACACTTTGTGGCCGATGGTGATCCTGGTATCATACACTCCAGGATTGTATTTGGAATTGGATACACTTCGTGATCGATGAGAATCTCAGTGTTGTGTAGTCCATACTCAATTGTTTATATATGTTAGATTAGGTTTATAGTCGAGGGTTACACTTTGTGGCCGATGGTAATCCTAGTATCATGTACCCTGAAACTATACTTGGAGATGGATTACACTTTGTGACCGATGGTGATCCCTGTATCGTGTAATTCATACTAGTTGTATCATTATGCAAGGCATGTGGATATCTGTTGTTAGGCATCATTCCCTAGCTACATCCCCTTGCCAATAGGGGGTAAGGTGTTGGATAACCCAATGGTGGCATGTTCGGTAAACCTTTCTGGAATGCCATACCCGAGGTATGATGTGATTATTACTGGAGGCAAAAACTAATCTGGAGTTACTGATGGTGATCTCGGTGCCATGACTGTCAGGAGGGGATTATCAAGGGTTTGGTGGTTGACCGATGGAAGCATACCGAGACCGACATGCTCCTAATCATAGATAGGGTTTGTACCATTGAGTAGTCGATAGCGATTCCGAGACCAGGGATACAACCTAAGGTGTCGTAGTAGCATTTACCAGACTTAGTTGTATTGTTAGGTGGATAATAAAATAAATGAATTACATCATGAGCATCATGGGCTATGTGTTTAATTCCTGTAATCATGCATAATGAGTTATTTATGCCACTGTCTTTGCTTGGTTGTGCATTAACACCACCGCTCATTGAGCAAGTTGGAAAGCTCATCCCATGTATATGCCCCCTTTTAGATGATGATGTAGGTAAAATTGTACCTATGGTGTGTGACCCATTACCCTCCTGGCTGGAGTATGGTGTGAGCCACTGGTTGACACCAGAGGCTGAGGAGCACGACGAGGACTGTGCTTGTGACCACTATACTTTCCTGAGGAGCATGGTTACGGATATTTATAGTATCACTAGATTTTCTCCATTTTACTTATGATTCCACTACTATTAGTTGGTTCGTGTTTTGAGATCGTGATTCATTAAGGTACTGCTATCAGAGATCCTGGTAGGTTCGTAAGGTGGGTAAGCATCTTACTCACACCACTGGTATTCCTATACGGTAAGTTGGATCTACTAGAAGTGGGGCGTGACATAAGTGCTATGTTGTTGAAGAGAATTGCATGAACCCTAACAACATAATGCAACAAAAAGGGGTCCCACATAGTGGAAATACCTTGGAAGGGCCCCTTTTTAGTAAATGGGTTATGTCTCACATGGTGGTGACCAAATCAGCCTTCACTGGCTGATGTCACTGGTTGATGACCATCCACCAGTGAAGTACTGGCCAAAATCAAGTTATTTTGGCCATGCTACCATTGCACCCATGAACCTTAAACCGTCTCTATTGGTTGATACAACCTATTGGGGGGTAGATTAATATGTTGGGACACACCGAGGTGGGCCTGTTAGTGCCAAATGACAGATTAACCATGAGTGAAAGATATTATTTTCCCAAACAACCCTTATGTGACTTAAGTGGCTCTAAATAGAACTCTTGCTCCCTCATTTCATTCCTGCCAATTCAAAAGGAAGAAAGCAAGAAAGGAGAAGAAGAAGGAGGAGGAGAGCAAGGGAGGAAGAAGAAGAGGGGAGCGAGGGGAGCACCTTAATCAAGCAAGTTATCTACTCATATTGAGTGTGAGACACCTCCTATATGAAAAGCCCCAAATTTTGGTAACCCAAAACCCTAGGATTTAGGAATTTGGCCCAAATCCTCTATGTCCTAACATCCTAACTTAATCCTAGGTTGGGGAAGTGGTGTCTTACACCTAAACTAAGGTTTGAATGGTCACAATTGAGTCCATGGACAATCCCCTATGAAATCCCCATCTAAAATGCCCAAATCCTCTATGTCCTAACATCCTAACTTAACCCTAGGTTGGGGAAGTGGTGTCTTACACCTAAACTAAGGTTTGAATGGTCACAACTGAGTCCATGGACAATCCCCTATGAAATCCCCATCTAAAATTTCAATTTTGGCAACTAAACCCTAGAACAATGAAACTTGCCCAAATCCCCTATAACTAACCATTCTAACCCAAAATTAAGTTGGGAAAAATGAAATTAAACCTATGTATCATGTGTGGAAGTGATCACATGAACTTTTAATGACAATCCATGAGCTTAACCTAAGAATTTCCCAATTAATCTTAACCTAGAGTTGTGCATTGGGAAAATTGGGTGTATCTTGAAACCCTATGCTGATCCACTCACTAATTCTACTGAATCTAAGCTAAGTGAAGTGTGTGAGTGTGCCTGATGAGCACATTTATGTGTGAAATCTAGGGTTTAAAAGCATGCATTTTTACATATTTAGAATGGAGCTACCTTGAGTTTTACTCTCTTTTTGCAGGTTTTGTAATTTAAAGACTTCAGGGACTATCAGGTTCCGTATCTCCAATTTTATATGTAAAGTTGGAGATGTTTCTTTCCATGATTTCAAAGAAGACAAAATTCTAAGTAAGATGGTCATGTTGCATTAAAAGTACACATATTCGTTTAGACACCTGTATACGTGATTATTCTTTTCGGGCTAGAAAAAGAATAATGGATCATAATAGAGCAGAGATGTAGAACTAGCCCTTCAGCAATTTTCCCAGGGGTACAAAAGAATATTCTAAAAGCTAAAAAAGTAGGAGGGGGCCCACCTTAGGAATCCTCCTCTCTCTCCTCCACCTTGGTTGACATACTCTCTTTCCTACTTTTTTGGAAAATTTGTGAAGATTATCTCTCTCCTAATTTCCAATCAAAGAAAAGGGATATGGAAAGAATTCTCAAACCAATTAGAAAATGTCCAAATCATTCAAAGAAAGCATAGAAAATTTGGCCAAGAGGGTTCTGCGCAAGTTTGAAGAAGACAGAGAAAATAAAGAGAAAAAATAGGAAAAGAAAAAAGAAAAGGCAAGGAAATAAGAATCTTTCCTTTTTTTTTCTCCATTCTCTCCCCTCCACCTCACAAAATCGCCCAAGGGATCCACCCTTGGGCATTCTCCTCTTTTCTCCACTATTTTCACTCATTTTTTTCTTCTCTCCTCACTCCACCTCATCACCCATGTCATTGGATCCTCTCCCCTATCTCCATTCTCTCTCTTTTTTCTTTTTTTTTTTNTCTCCCTTTTTCTCCTAATTCCTATTTTCTACCTCATCAAAAATGATTGTCCAAAATCCCATTTTTTAGGAAGCTAAAATTCCCTGTTCCCTATATAAGAGAGGCGACAAGGGGAGGAGGGTGCACCTTTCTTCTCTAGTTTCTCTCTTTTTCTCTAGTTTTCATTGTGGTTTAGCTCTAGTTCTAGTTCTAGCTTTTAATTTTTTTGCTTTAAACACTTTTGTAATTTGGTTTCATTAAATTAATGCAAAGTCTTTTATATTTATTTGCTTATGCAATTTAAGTTATTCAAAGGTGTAATAATTTTAATTTCTAGTTCTAGGCTTAGTTCTAGGTGACAAGAACAAGTTGTAGAGCATCTCTTTCAAGTTCAGTTTTTCTCTTCTAGATTTGTTTTCTCTAAGCCTAGTAATTTCAGATTTGTTTCACTCCAGATCTGATTTTTACGGCTGATAGTATCTTAAATTAATGAAGTTATATTAATTCAAGGATTCAAGTATTGAAGCTTAGGCAGGTAGGCTTCATCAAAAGTCTTCTCACCCCCCTCTCATTCCCTCTTCTTGTTATCCATTCATTCTTAATTTGGATTTAAATTTTAGTTTTTACTTTGATGCTTTCCCTTTCCCCCAAGGTCCTTTGCTTAGATGCATGTGTTGGATTTTTCCCTCTCTAGCTATGAAACCATCATTTTATTGCCTTTACTTTCATTCATTTACTTTACCTCCCTTCCTCTAAAGCTAAGTAGAGCAATCTTTGTAAGAGTAACTCTTTGGTGAAGTAGGGAAGGTCATATTATTTATGGTGCATTCCTCGTGCTAAGTAAAGGAACCTACTTGTGTGCCTCTCTTTGGCTTTGTCCCTTTTATTTGCCATTTTATTTACTTTTCAACACTTTTTATTTTCACACTTTCATTTTCAGTTATTTGCTTTTTAATTGCGTGGTTTGAGTATTTAAATTCCTAGACGACGAATGGCTAGGGTTAGATGTGAATGGACATGTCGTTTAGTTTTTAATTTCTATTCCAATTTTCAATTTCCTTAATTGTATTGGTTAGGACGTTCTACTATATGCCTTTGTTTGAGGTCGGTAGTTAAAATTAGATCACAATCAATCAATCTGTACACTTTAGCATTACTAAAAGAAGATAAAAATAAAGTGGTTGCTCTCCTTGTGTTCAACCCATTAGATACACTGATCCATATGTTTGCGGCTACTTTTAAAACTCAAACAAGTTTGACACCATTGCCGGGGAGACAACTTCATGTTATTTTTCTTTTTCTTTTGGTAAATTGAAGTGCTTGATTTTTTTTTATCATTTATTGAATTCTTGAGAAGAATAACTTGCAATAATAATTGTATCAGTGGAGGTTGCCAAGCCTCACAGTATGGTAATGACATGTTTCGCCCTATAGCAGTGCCTCAGGAATTGAGCAACCTCAGATCCCTGTCGTTAAGCTCGAAAAAAGCCAAAAAAAATTCAATAATAAAAAAAATAAAAAAAAATATTTTCCATTCTTTTGTTCTAGTCTTATTCTAGTTGTGGATAGTATCCTATTACATGAATGTTGGGTGGGTACGTAATATTGTGATTCGGTTAGAAAGAAGAAATCCATCAAGTAGGGATCATATACGTATACTCTCATCAATATCTTTCATTATGGGAGACCTAGACCAACAGTAAAACCCTCCATTTAAATCTCTGAAAGATAGTTTCTACCTTGCTAGAGCAGCCTAACCTTCCTACATAGTCCTACCACAAGCCCAGCGTAATAATTTTGAGCTTAAATCTTCGTACATCTCTATGTTGCCCCACTTCCATGGGTTGAGCTCTGAGGATGTATACCTATTTCTAAGGGAATTTGAAGAGATATGTGTTCTAATTAAGATCTAATAGCTTTCTGATGATACTGTTAAGCTTAGGTTTATTACTTTTGCATTGAAAGACCAAACTAAGAAATGGTTGTATGAGTTACCCACAAATTCCATAACCTCATGGGAATAGTTCACAGTTGTCTTCCTTAAGAAGTTTTTCCTAATTCACAAGACCAATAAGCATAGAAGTGATATCCTTCAGTTTAGGCAAAAGCCTAGTGAGTTCTTTTCCAGGCTTATGGAGAGATTCAAGGACCTACTCCAAAAATGCCCTCACCATGATCTAGACTTATGAAATTTATGCCAAATAATTAATGAGGGTATTGATTACCTAACTACACAAATGATAGAGTTTATGTACCTGGAGGATTTACATCCTTTGCAGATGAAGGCATGGGAATTCTTACTTGGCTTAGCTGACAAAACTCATGAGTGGGAATCAACCTAGAAAGTAAAAAGAACCATAAGAAGGAAAGGTTATTATGTGGATGGGATAATTGCCAAGGAAGCCCATTTGGATAGCCTAACCAAAGGATTGAGGCTATTGTTCCTAGAGAGCATCATCTGTCAATATGGTTAGGATGTGTGCTTGGTGCTAGTCCCCTGGACATGTTATAGAAGAATGCCCCAACACCTCTGGGGGCATTTCTAATGACAATGTTAAGGCTTTATATCAAAATAATCTATATAGTAACACTTACAATCTAGGGTGGAGAAATCACCCAAATTTCTCCTAGAACCAGAGCAACCAAGCAGGGCCTTCCAATTTCATAATCTAGGTCAATTTAGACCCAAAAGGCCTCTCTTTGCACAATAACCTTTTGCCTCAGGTACTTTTCCTAGGCTAAATGTAGGACCTCATACTAGTTTCCCTAGGCCCCCTCTCCTATCATCAACCCCCTAGGTTTACCAACACTGGAGAGGCAAGTAGAGTAAGTGATTTGAAAAAGAATAAGACCCTCCTCATAACAAGTCAACGAAATCTTATGAGAGAACTCACCCAAGTTGCCTTAATTTTGCATGAGAGGAAGAAAGGAACATTGCCCAGTCAACCAGAGCCTAACACTAGGCATCAGTCTATTAGTTCACAAGCACCCACCAATGCATCATTGAATACAGTACAAGGTTAGACCCAATAAGGGCCCTCTAACCAATGTTATACTGTTGATGCCCTTAGGAGTGGTCAAAAGTACCAATAGAGTATTCCTAAATATTCTCCATCTATTACACCTGTTAACTCTCCTTTCTATTGAGGACACAAGTGTGCCTCTTGTTCTAAGTTCATCTGGTGAACCTAAAGATTCTTCTGAAACTAAAGATTATTTAGTTGAGGAAACCAAAAATAATTCTTGTGAAAAAGGGTAAATCCCTAATAGTCCTTATGTTCCTCCTGTCCCCTTTCCTAATCACTTGGTGAACAAAAAGAAGATTGCTTCTATTGACAAGATTTTAGAAGTCTTCAAAAAGGTAAAAGTGAACATCTCTATTTTGGATGCCATATCCTAGATCCCTGCCTATGCAAAGGTCCTGAAAGATTTGTGTACTCACAAACCTATTATTAATGTGCCCAAAAAGGCATTCTTGATAGCTAACATTAGTTCCATAATTACTCAACTATAGCCGCCAAGTATAAGGATCCAGGGAGCCCAACCATAGCTTTTGTGTCATAGGCAATACCTACACTGAGCATGCCTTACTTGACCTTGGTGCAAGTGTGAATCTTTTACCTTATGATGTGTATAAGCAATTAGGATTGGGAGAATGAAAGCCATTGGAACTACTCTTCATTGTTTTAGACACCCAACCAGTTGCCAACATTCAGGACCATATCCTAATCATTCTTGGTAGACCATTCTTTGCCACCAATAATGCCATAATCAATTGCAAGAACGGTACTATGAAACTTTATTTTGGCAACACTTCAATGGACTTTAATGTCTTTAGGTTAGGCAAGCAACCTTATTTAGATTTCCATGAAATCCCATATTCCATTGAGACATATTTTGATATTGATTTTAATTATGGATTTCAAGAGTGTATGGAACAATTGTGTGATTTTGATGAGAGAATTATGTTTGAGGTTTGGAGTCTCCAACCATCTTTAGAGCCCATTGGACCCTTATCTACCTTCATGCCTAAGCCTTTCGTTGTTGAACTCCTTAAGCTTGAGTTGAAAGAGTTGGCCTCCATTCTTAAGTATGCTTTCTTAGATAAAGATCACACTCTCCAATCATCATTGCTTCTAATTTGACTTCTAATCTGGAGGAGGAGTTGTTTGAGCCTCTAAAGGAAAATAAAGAAGCCATAGGATGGACCATGGTGACCATAAAGGAATTAGTCCTTCTATTGTTCAACATCATATTCACCTCATTAAGGTGTCCAAACCTTCAATGGAACCCCAGAGAAGTGCTAACCCAGTGATGAAGGAAGCCATTCACAAAGAAATTCTAAAATGGATAGATAATGGGACAATTTATCTCATTTTTGATAGGGGTAAGCATTTTTGCAATAAGGTTTTACAAATGAGAAGCTCCAAGGCTTTTCATGATAAACAAACCCTCAGGAAATCTTCCACACCTGGTGACAAGTTTTTTCTTTACAATTCTTGGTTGCATATTTTTCTTGGCAAGTTGAGATCCCATTGTGTTGGTCCTTATGTTGTGCTAACTATTTTTTCTTATGGTGCTGTTGAGATTTTGGACCCTAGCATAGGTCCAATTTTCAAGGTCAAGACCCTTCATTGAGTTACAATCTTTTGCTGTGTAAAGAGGTTCATAGATTGAGTTACCATCTTCTACTCTGGAAGAGGTCATGGATCTCCATGAACCTCTTTACACAAAGGACTGACTTTTACCTAGGTATGACCCCCTTACATTGTCCTTACTTTTAATTCTTTCCATGCATTGAGGACATTGCATGACTTAAGTGTGGGGGAGGGAATCAATGTTTTTTTTTCTCATTTTTTTTTATTTTTGTTTTTAAGCTTGGTAGGGATATCAGTCCTACTTTGGCTTTTGGCTAATGACCATACTATTCGTTTGCTTGATGTATGAAAGTACTAATTTTGATTGATCTTAAACACATAAAAACCCTGTTGAGAAAGGAGAAACAAGCTTGTGTCTTGAGATTGAACTCTCTTTTGAAAAATAAGAAGCCCTTGTTTTACAGTGTTGGATCATATGTAAGTCTATGGGTTCACTCTTGATTTAGAGTTGAGACTTTCTTTTTAGATTGGCATCAGTTGACAAATACACAATTTTAAATGAAGTGTGGAAAGTGATATAAAAGTTGATTTACTTGGAACTAGACATGAGATTGTGCCTCAGAAAGCATAGTGTCTTGATAAAAAGTCTTAGGGAGAAAACTTCTGAAAGAACTCTAGCATCATTGTCTATGTGGCATATGCAAAAAGCGAAGCCACATAGTAACTTGGGTGTTCTAGTGTTTGCTCCACCATGTCATTCAGGCCAACAGTAGTGGATTAGGATAGAGTTTATTATAAAAAAAAAAGGAGAAAGAAAACCACACAGTAGGAAAGTATGTGCAAATGTCATCAATGCCTTGGTAATATGTTTGGTAAAAAATGCTCCAACGCCTTAGTTCTTAGTTCCCTATTACTTCACAAGTTGTCTTGCCTTAAGATAAGGATGTTTTGGAAGAGACAAGGTGAGTTCCAAATTAAGAAATATGCTTGCGCTTGAAATTGATATGGGATAATAAAAATTCAAGTGTGGGGGTCCCTAGATAAAAGGTAAGAAGAATTTTCTTTGCTCCAGATAGGTATGGCCTTTACCTTTAGCCAAGGTTTAGATTTTTTATTTCTGAATTTTGGGTGTATATTCATTGCAAACACCCACGAGACACAACTCATCCTCTAAGGGTGACCTAGTGGTTCAAAGGCTTATTGCACAAGCTAAGTGCAACTGTGATTCTTACGAAAGTGATCTAGGTTTTTTTGTTATTTAATTTTTATTCTATTTCTTATTGTTTTGTTTGAGGACTGGTAAATTCAAGTGTGGGGGAATTCTGATGAGCACATTTATGTGTGAATTCTACGGTATAAAAACATGCATTTCTACATGTTGGGTTTTACTCTCTTTTTGTAGGTTTTGTATTTTAAAAGTTTTAAGTACTATTGGGTGCCGTATCTCCAATTTTACAAGTAAAGAGGTCCAATTTTTTTTCAAGGTTGTGAAGAGGATGAAATTCTGAGCAAGATAAATATGTTGCATTAAAATTATACATTCATTTAGACACTCATACACGTGATTATTCTTTTCGGGCCAGAAAAAGAATAATGAACCAGAATAGAACCAAGATGCAGAACCAGCCCTTTAGCAGTTGTCCCAGTGCTACAAAAGAATATTCCAGATGCCAACAAAGTAGGGGGAACCATCCTTGGGCATCCTTCTCCTCTCTCTCCTCCACTTTGGTTGACACAATCTCTTTCCTACTTTTTTGGAGATTTTGTGAAGATTTTCTCTCATAATTTTCATTTGAAGACAAGGAGCATAGAAGGAATTTCCATACCAATTAGAAGATGTCCAAATCGGTCAAAGCAAGCATAGAAAATTCGGCCAAGATGGTTGTGCGCAATTTTAAAGAAGAGAGAAAAAATAGGAAAAGAAAAAAAGAAAAAGACCAGGAAATAAGAATCTTTTCTATTTTTTCTCCATTCTCTCGCATCCAACTCACAAAAATTCCCAAGGGATCCACCCTTGGGCGTTCTCCTCTTTTCTCCCCTATTTTCTCTCATTTTTTTCTTCTCTCCTCACTCCACCTCATCACCCAAATTGTTGGATTCTCTCCCCTATCTCCATTCTCTCCTTTTTTTCTCCTAATTCTTATTTTCCACCTCATCACAAAAGATTGTCTAAAATCCCAATTTTTAGGAAACTAAAACTCCCCATTCCCTATATAAGAGAGTCGAACAAGGGGACGAGGGCACACCTTTCTTCTCTAGTTTCTCTCTTTTTCTCTAGTTTTCATTGTACTTTAGTTGTAGTTCTAGTTCTAGTTCTAGATTTTAGTTTTTTGCGTTAAACACTTTTGTAATTTGGTATCAATAAATTAATGCAAAGTCTTTTATGTTCATTTGTTTATGCAATTCAAGTTATTCAAAGGTGTAATAATTTTAATTTCTAGTTTTACACTTAGTTTTAGGTGACAAAAACAAGCTGCAGAGCATCTATTTTAAGTTCATTTTTTCTCTTTTAGATTTATTTTCTCCAGGCCTAGCAATTTCAAATTTGTTTCATTCCAGATATGGCTTTTAGGGCTGGTAGTATCTCAAATCAATCAAGTTCTTTTAATTCAAGGATTCAATTATTGAAGTTCAGGTAGGTAGACTTCATCATAAGTCTTCTCACTCCCCTCTCATTCCCTCTTCTTGCTACCCATTCATTCTTAATTTAGGATTTAAATTTCAGTTTTTACTTTGATGCTTTCCCTTTCACCAAAGGTCCTTAGCTAGATGCATGTGTTGGATTTGCCCCTCTTTAGCTATGGAACCATCATTTTATTGCCTTTAATTTCAGTTATTTACTTTCAATCATTTACTTTGCCTCCATTATATAGACACCCAATTTTGTCACCCTCCTCCTGCTATCATGAATTATGGATCGTGGACATAACCCTTTGCTTTCGATTAAAAGAGGTGACGATTGACTTGGTAACCCTATCCATGAACACTTCATACCTACCCAAAAACCCCAGAAATCCCGTGCAGGAGAAAAGAGGGTCTAATTATAACTTTTTATATAGGAAAAAATCTGGTTAGAATGACCATACGGATGGATAATACTCAAAATTACAATTCAAATGATATATAGTATGTCAAAATCAGACTGTTGGATCTCTCGCAATTGCTCTTAGAAATTTACACCTAGTTGTGTGCATCCCCACGCAGGCTAGCCCCACACGGATGCCACGTTCATTGGCCAGCTAGCCAATAGGCCAGCCCTACATGCACAATGTGCGCACTAGCTAGCCAGCCTCCACAAGCACATCGCGTGCGCCTGCCACACCTATCTCGCACCTCCATGTGCATGTCTCACGCACCCACGTGCCAGCATCGTGAGTGCCCATCACACCTGCCATGTGCCCCCCCATGCCAGCCTGTGTGCCCCCATATGCCAACCTATGCGCCCCCGTGAGCCAACCCATATGCCCCTACCTGCAAGCCTCGTGCTCCCCTGCTTGCCAACCTAAGCACCCCCGTAAGACATCATTGCACGCTCGCTGCCTGCCAGCTTGTGTGCGCACCCAGGATGCCCTATGCACCCATGCATGCCCTGTGCACCCCTGCGTAGTCTCGTATGCCACCGTGAATGGCCGAAATATGTGTTCCGCTGACTTGGTGGGTGAAGAGAAAATCTCTTCACCCAGTTGTGCACCTTACATTGTCCCGCTAGCATACCCAACTCTGTAATGTCCCATTGGCCCCAAAAGGAATCTTGTTACCTTATTGGCCCATAAAAACTTACCTTTTTCCTATTAGTCCAAGAAAATCATCTTCCACCCCATTGGTCCAAATTTTCATATTTTCATCCCATTGGTTTTGAAAAACCACTTTTTTCCCCCATTGGCTAAGGGAATTCCCTTTCCCTCTCCATTGGTTCAAGAATCCTACAAAATATCCCCCTCCCTTTGGTTTAAGGCAACACAACACCACAACATCCAAGTCTCTAAGAGAGCATCCTTGGTAGAGAAGCTCTGCCCTCTCTTCTCCTCTTTCCCCCTTGAGGTTTTTTATGTCTTCGGAGAGATCTTTATAAGATCCAAAGTGTTCTTCGGATCTTTGAAGTGTTCTTCAGGCCTTTGAAATTTGCCCTCAGTCTTTCGTCCCCTCTTGAGGTTTTTTCAGCCTTCAGAGAGATCTTCATAAGATCCGAAGTAGTCTTTAGATCTTCGAAGTGTTCTTCGGGCCTTAGAAATTCCTCAATCTCTAGGATCAACCTATCCCCAGTAGAAGTTCTACCAGAGTGCCACCGCAACCTAGCCCTCCCATAGCCTATCCCCAGTGGAAGCTCTGTTGAGTGCCACCTCATCCTAGCCCTCCCATAGCTCATCCCTAGTGAAAGCTCTGTGGAAGTGCCACCATAGCCTAAACCTGAAAGTTGCCCATCCCTAGCGGAAGCTTTGTCGAATCAATACCACAGTCAAAATCCAAAAGTAACCGTTCTTAGTTAGAACTCTGTCCAATCAACATCTCTTGAGAAAAGGAAGTTGGAGGTCAAGACCAGCTTCCCCTAAGCCAGGAGAATCCAAAAGACAGTTCGTACCAGTGCTAATTAGGGGTCCACCCCTCTTGACCCGAAACAGGGGTCAAGCTCAGGTATAATTTCTCAACAGAATTAGCACAATGTAGACTTTATATTAACTTTGTTTTAGTGTACATTGCTATTTAAATTCAGTCAATGTATATATGTGTGAAAACTTAATCATGCATGCGAACTAGGAATAATTATAGAAAATGTTCATTTTAGAGCATCTAGTAGGAAGATCCATTGAACCAGGTAGATTGGGTGCCTAACACCTTCCCAACTCTACAACCTAATACTTACCCTAAATCTCTGGACCAGGCCAATTCTCAGGCCATTTTCTCAAAAATTGGGCCCACCCCTGGTCCTAGGCACATAATCCTTGGTGGCAACTTCAAACCCTTTTGTATGATCCCGATCCCCGTATTAGACCATCATCAAATTCCCATCGCGAATGACGAATTTTACACTCCTACGAAATAGGCCCCCACATATCTCCAAGTTGTGATATGGTGATGTGAGGCCCGCGAGTAAGCACACACAACACATCCCTCCCTCATGAAAGAGAAAGAGAGGAGAGAGGACAGATTGTAGGCAGGTACTTTTTTCCCCTCCCCACTGAAAACGGGGAAGAGAGATCTCATCTTTTGGCCGCTACCCTCACAGTGGAAACTCCACTGGGGAAAGATGTTAAGCTTTCTACACTAGATGTTACCTTTAAATGTAAGAACATTTTCTACCACATCTGTTTGAAAACATGTTTGGCTAATCCCATGTTTGTATTTGTACTCTTTAACCACATTATACATCGTGCTTAAAGTGAAATCATTTGACGAGGGACTCCCTGTCAAGTCCGTACCTCAAGGAGGTCAGTGCATGTCATGGAGAGTACTCTGAGAGCAAATGGTAGCCGCTTCCTATACAAGGATGTGTGGGGTATTGTTAAACAACGAGGATATTCATAATTGTGCCAGCACCCTCAGGGAGGTCCGTGTATGACATTCTGAGATCAAATAATGATATTCCCACATTAAACTTTTGCACACAGTCACTCACTGTTCCACCACCCCGTGGCCAATTACTTAACCTCGCGCGTTGTCACAAGTAATGGGAATGGAAGTCACCCCTTGATATTAAACCATGGGTATATCAAAAGGATCACGTTCCTTGTGTATATAGATCCTGTCAAGCAAACCTTGTCGGTCCTATTGCAACCATCGCATGCTCGCATTATGTAGAAAATAGATGAAGAACGCTAGGAACGCCACAAGTTGATCTATAGAATTTGTTTGTGGTCTTGAAAAGAAATTTTCCTATGATACATTCTAGTAGTAAAGAAATGCTCTCCTAGGTGGGTTTCAGATAAAAGGTGTCCTTCCTCCTTAGAAATGAAATGTGGAAGATTTGGCATACGTGATCCGAGCTGATTTTTGTCAAAGTACAACACCCAAAATATCACATCTTTACATTGACTGTGAACAGGTTAGAGTAACAAATTGGAGAGGCCAACACTAGCTTGGTTGGCAGTAGTGGAATTCCAAAAAGGGAAGAATAACCCAACATGTACTTGTGCCTACAGCCAATGGTGCTGGAGGGATCAGTAAGAAAAGTGGGCCAAGAGGAAAATTAATAACCTTGATAAGGTTGGATAAAAGAATGACCCTAGCTGATACCAAAATGACTAAATAATAAGACCCGAACAAGTTTTGATACATGTTGTTTACAACATGTCATTACAAATGTTGTGATTTCAGCCAAGTTCATGTTCATAGGCATTTTAGTCATTTTATATAACAATATCTAAAGATTATTTCTTCTACAAAATGATAGAGCATTGAGTTTTGAATCCAATGCAATTTGAATCATCTCAATCCAAGTTCGGACAAGAAAGATATTATCATTTTCATATAAACTGTCTAAACAGGCCAAGAAATAGAGGTCAACCGACAACTACCAGTTTAAACTGGCAAATACCGGTTCAGTTCTAATTTGTAGTATTTTTGATAGGTCTTTTGATGGCAGAGTGCAACTAGCAACTGTCGGATTTATCCAAAAATTCACCTGGCTAACCTGATCAATTCCGAACGAACAAGAACATATTAAACTTAGCTGATAGAGAGCAAGCAGCAACTGCTAGTTCAGTAAAAAGGGTGAAAAAAATAGATATAAAATGTATATTTGAATATTATTAAAGTAGGGGCTATATAAAGGCCATCACCTCCAATCTAACCTTTATTTCTCACATTCTATTCACCCTTTAGTAAGAAGAGAAGGGAAGAGAGAGAAATTACTATAGAGATCGATTTGCTTGGGAGATTGCTAGAGGATTCAACGAAAAGGTAAGAAATCTCACCTAGATTAACTTTTAATAAGAATGATTTTTAGAAATAAAAGGGGGGTTTAAACTGATTTGGACTGGAATTTGTTAAAAGAGAGGAAATCTGAAAATTTCAGTAACAACTCAACTACATAGAGTTTAATTTCTCTGAAATTGGTGGATTAAATTGGAAAAGAATGTAATAATTTAGTCAATTGATGTGTACGCCATGACTGATTCCTACAAAGAATGAGGATTCTCACTCACTCGCCTTCAGTAGGAAAAATTCCATGTGGATGAGGAGAAGATCCATTCAATTTTACTGTATTAGGTCTGAAATTTACATGCAAGTTAATTGAAGCCTAATTCTCCACATGCAATGTGAAAATTCATTTTTATTTCACTGTTTATGGTCCAAGATTCACTTGCAAGGGGGGAATTGATGGTAGATCACATGCATGGTAAGATTAATAATGGATTTCAAACATGCAACCCCAAATTGAGGATTTATCATGAAAATTGATTTTATTTTACTGTTGTAGATGGAATTATATGTATGTGAAAGGAAATCTGAGATGGGATCTTCATTATTGAAGGCTGATTTGGAATTGGGAGACTGGGTTCCTTACTTGAAGCTCTGGAACAAAGAATTAATTTGAAATTGGAAAGAAATCCATCTCAATTTTACTAATTTGAGGGTATAGAGACAAATCAAGAGATATTGGGTATGAATTCCATGCATGCTTATGGAATTGAGAATTTATCATCAATTTTGATGTTAAAATACTGATATCCACTCTAGGTTCATAATTTCATATAAAAAATTGGTCAAATTGGGGGAAATCTGAAATTTCTACTGAATCACATGTAAGACCCTAAGGATTTAAAATGAAATTTGTTAAATTGGACTTGAAGAGAAATTTTGGAGCATATAAGGGAGGTTTAGATGATATTATTAGGAAGATATTAGGTAGCACTATTAGGAGTAGATAAAAATTTACCTGATTTTAATACATGTGTATAATTGTTGATTTTTAGAAATCCCTAATAGTCGTGAGAAAGATTCTTCGGCACCAAGAGAGATTATGGGTCTTGATATTCACGGTGAGTGGGTGTCCTTCTCAACCCCCATTGTTTTGGTGTGTTTATTAATGTTGAGCATGCATTACTTGTTGTTTTTGTGCATTTGCATTCATTTTCATAATTTGCATCTACTAGCATATTTGTAGTATAATGAATATGATGGTGGTGGAAATGTGGAAGGAAAGGTAAGTGAGATGAGTCACATGCAAGTGCCTATGTTTGCATGTGTGATTCCAATGATTGATTGTGCATCATTTAAAATGTTGGGTTAGGTATCACAACCCTAAGTGCTACACCCCTTGTCCGTAAGGGGGTTAGGTAAGGACTAATCTTAAATTATGTGGCTGCTTGATCAGCAGTGCACTTGTGATGAGATGTGTGGTATCAGTTATGGATGTGAGATAGGATACGTCGTACTGTATGCCTGTGGATATATTTATGATATGGGGTTAATTTTAGGGGTTAACCGGTGTGGACCGGGACCCGTACCGGCACTGGTTGGCTCCTGCCTACCTCATAGTTTGTATTCATAAGGCCCAACGTATAGGGTAGGGAATGCCACCTACGTCAGTAACATTTATACTCATAGAAGATGAGACTTAGTAATGGATTAGGAAATCTGAATAGTTAAATAAATGGATTCATGAGCATCATTCTATTGTGTGGAGCATGCATTGCATATGGATGCGTGTGTTTGTTTCTCTCCCACCCCTCATTGAGCATCACCATGTGCTCACCTCCCATTTCTTTGTTCCATAGATGAGGAGTGCAGTCAGCTGCATTTAGAGCATGATGACGTGGTTATGTGTATTTGTTGGCTTGTATTCTGAATTTTGATGATTTCAGCCATGGGCATAACTACAAATGTGATGATTGTGCATACAGTGGACAACAATATTGAGGACTGATGTAGTTGATTATCCTTTTGACGTATATATGTGGATAGTGATGGAAATTTGTTTTTGTTGATACAGGTTGGAGGGTAAAACTACTGTTGGAAGATATTTCGTGTAAATATTTGTTTTAAAATGGGATGAATATATATATATATATATGGAATATTGTATATGTTGTTGTGAATCATTGTATATATGGTATCAAGTATCACATAGAAGCACTGGGTGGATATTATCTTTATTTGATTTTATATGATCAGTTGCAAACTTTGATTATGACTTTAGCATATATGGTTGTGGTGTTGTGGACTCTCCCCGAGTAGGAAACCTGGTTTGGTGGGCTAACTGGGTGCTGTGAGGTATCTAGTGCCGACACACCTCTGCCATATAAAGGGCAAGGTAGGGTGTGACAATTTGGTGGTATCAGAGCTAACTCTAGAACTAAGTCTGACAACTCACAGGATCTTGGGATCATCCAGTGCAATAGGAAATAAAGAAATAAAAGCTTCAAGATAAAAGCTTCAATGTTTTTGTGTGTGATAGAAACAAGATAAGGACTGAAAGTTTTCTTTTAACTAGAGAATTTTATAAATGACCAATGTTACATTACTCATCCTTGTTGGAAATATTTATATTGAGCATTGGGAATTGATATGTTATGATTTTCAGGAAAATTCCTAATATGCCACCAAAACGGGCTCAACCTTAATAAGAATCGGGACACCGCAAAAAGGGTCAGCCTACTACTAGAGCTCAACCTTTGGTGTTTGTGAGTGAAGAAAGGGAAAGTGAGTCAGTAGCAAGAACACAAGAATCAGTTCCTACTCCTACTACTACAACAGCAGCAGCATCAGTGCCACCTGCACCACCAGTACTTACAGCATAGGATGTGGCAGCTATAGTGACCAATATGGTCCAGGGTATACAACAAGAGCTGCAACAAGTAACACAAAAAAATATGCAGCAACAATAGACTAGGATGATTGAGGAAATGTCCATAACATTATGTGGCAGGGGAATACTACTTCCACCTATACAAGTTGCACCCGAGACTACAGGTGGGCAAGCAGCTCATGTGGTGCCAATTGTAGGTATTCAGGCAGGACAACAAGGCTTAGAGAACCCACCAGCAATACAAGTATGGATAGACACAAGCAAGTTGATGGAGAAATTACAGAAATATAGGTCCCCATACTTCAGTGGTGTGAGTTCTGACCCATTAGCACCATAGCTTGGTTGGCAGCAGTGGAATTCCTGGAAGGGAAGAATGACCCAACATGTACTTGTGCCTACTGCCAAAGGTTTTGGAGGGATCAGCAAGAAAAGTGGTCCATGAGGTAAATTAATAACCTTGATAAGGTTGGATAATAGAATGACTCTAGGTGATGCCAAAATGACTAAATAATAAGACCCGAACAAGTTCAGATACATGTTGTTTACAACATGTCATTACAATTGCTGTGATTTCAGTAAGGTTCATGTTCATGGGCATTTTACTCATTTTATATGATAATATCTGAAGATGATTTCTTCTAAAAAATGATATATAATTGAGTTGTGAATCCAACGCAAATTGAATCATCTCAATCTGAGTTCGGACGAGAAAGATATGATAATTTTTGTACATATTGTCTGAATAGACCCAGAAATAAAGGTCAACCGGCAACTACCGGTTCAGTTCTATTTAGAAGAATTTGACAGGTCCTTTGAGGTCAGAGTGCAATCGGCAACTAGCGGATGCAACAAAAAACTACCAAATTTATCCAAAAATTCACCCGGCTGGCTGTAGCTGGATCAATTTCGGATGAACAAGAACATACCAGACTTAGTCGACAGAGAGCAAGCGGCAACTGATGGTTCGGATAAAAGGGTGAAAAAATAGCTATAAAATGTATATTTGAATATTATAAAAGGAGGGGCTTTATAAAGGCCATCATCTCCTATCTACTCTTTATTTCTTATATTCCATTCAACCTTTAGTAAGAGGAAGAAAGGAGAAAGAAGAAGAAGAAGAAGAAGAAGAAGAGAGGAGAAGAAAAGAAGGGAAGAGAGAGAAATTGCCATAGAGATTGATTTGCTTGGGAGATTGCTAGAGGATTCAGCAAAAAGGTAAGAAATCTCACCTAGATTAACTTCTAATAAGAGGGATTTTTAGAAATAAAAAGGGGTTTAAACTGATTTGGATTGGAATTTGTGAAAAGAGAGGAAATCTAGAAATTTCAGTAACAACTCAACTACATAGAATTTAATTTATTTGAAATTTGTGGATTAAATTGGAAAGGAATGTAAAAGTTTAGTCAATTGATGTGTAACACCATGACCAATTCCTACAGAGAGTGAGGATTCTCACTGACTCTCCTTAATTAGGAAAAATTCCATGTGGATGAGGAGATTTATTCAATTTTACCGTTCTATGGTTTGAAATTTACATGCAAGTTAACTAAAGCTTAATTCTCCACATGCAAGGTGAAAATTCATTTTTCTTTCACTGTTTGAGGTCCAAGATTCACCTGCAAAGTGGGAATTGATGGTAGATGTAATATCCCGCTTCTTAAACCCGGTCTGATTTCGTGGTTGAACCGGTTTAACTATGCAGGAACCGAGCCTGAGGATATGAGAGCGGGTTCCTTATGGGCTATGATGGCACGGGTGACCTTAAACACCGGCTGGCCCGACAAGTCCAAGCCAGTGCCAGAAGAGGCGGGAGTGCCCAAACCGTGTACGTGCACCTATCATAAGGCTATGTACGGATAGAACAGGTATTATATCCGTATTTTAAGGTATATACGTATGCTACATCGTATGCTTGGGGAAGGGTCCGAGCCGAGGTCCGAACCCGGTCAAAATCCCATGTCTTGACTCTCAGGTGGGTATAACAGGTGGGTACACCCACCCACCTGAGTGACCCATCCATCACTATTCACTTAATTGGGAATAGTATATAAGGCTTTATGATTTCTTTTCTTTCCATTTATTACCCTCGTACGTTGGTGAGAAAAGTAAAGAGGAGAGAGAGAAAAGAAAGGGAAGAAGAAGGGAAGAGGAAGAAAGGAAGGATTTCAGTGGCGCCGAAGCGCGATCTTGCCATTCCGGTGCCGGGAGAGTAATCTTCAACTCGAGATCTACAGTTGGAGGTAAGAAAAGTTGGGTTTTATGAACATTAACCATACCCACGCTTTAAACCCTTGATTCGAGTATGGTTTCTTAAGATCTAGTAAACACCCTTTGAAATGATGAATCTAAGGTTTAATAGATGATTTATGTGTTGATCTTGAAGGATTTGAAAAGATAGTGACAAGGTAGAAGGAGCATTGTGAGTTGGAAGTGATTTGGAGGGTTTGAAGTCATTCTTGAGCAAAGAAGGTAAGATGGTTCCCCTCACTCGAATCTAACTTAGATCTAAGCTAGAACCATCCTATAGGACTTTAAAGGTGTGAAGAATGGGTTGAGAAAAGCCCTATTTGGGTCCCCAAGGAATGGAGGAAGTTGAGAAGAAACTGGGGTTTTTCCGCCAGGACCGGCGGGTCCTACCGGCGGGTCCATACCCACCGGTCCAAACCGGCGGGTGCATACCCGCCGGTCCAAACCGGCGGGTAGGACCGGTGGGTAGACAGCCCACCTGTCCGACCCACCTGAGTGGCCCTGAAGGTGATCCGTAGGTCCGATCGAGCCCAAATCGGACGTGTGACCTTCTTTCGACGTTCTAAACACGATTTTGACATCGGATTTCATTAATTTTGATTCTAAAATGGTGAATTACTAACCCCGCTCAATTTTATTAGGTTCACCAAAGCTTACCCGATTCGCTCCGGATCTCACCCGTACCGAGCGGGACTCCTTGTACGCTACAAGTAAGTGGGGAGAGGACGTTTGGCCTTGTTTCAAGGCATTTGTTTGGCATTCATATAACTATATCTAATCTAGACATGTCATCATGAATATGCTATATAGGTTAGTCATTCCTCACATTGATGTGCATTTATGCTATGTTTACTGTTCAAATACAAATTGAAGGTGATGTTATATGTTGAATGTGGACATCATGTTGCATAATGCATTGATAGATTAGATGTCATGGTCGGCTTGGAAACGAATGCATTGGTGGCCCGTGGTATGGGACACGGTGGCACTATGCAGTCGTACTACATATAGGAGCATGCGGTATTAGGATTCTCACCATCCCGTGCTACGACCCTTCCCAACAGGGGTTAAGGTGTTGGGTTGCCATTTGAGGGGAAGCAGGGGTCGCGGTTGTCNGTCCACCTCTCTACTTACTGAGCTAGTGAGCTCATCCCACGTGTACACCCCTTTTTAGATGTTTTTGCAGGTCATGCATCTGAGGAGCATGGGGTGGGTCCCACAGTCGAGTTTCCTGAAGAGGACTGGTGGACCCTTGAGGAGTTTGAGCACGGCGTGGACTGCGCACGTGAGAGCTGTGCTGCAGGACAGCAGTTCTGAGGCCGAGCTGAGCTCAACCTTGGAGGCCATGCCGAGCTCCACTACCGAGGCCGAGCTGAGCTCTTCTATGTGACACCGAGCTGGGCACAACCCTTGATGCCGAGCTGAGCTCCAGCCTTGGTACCGAGCCGAGCTGTGTACTCTGATGATTTTGATGAATTCTTGTATTTACTTGATATTTGAACTTCATTCTTTTTGTGTATATATCATGCCTTCGGGCCCAAATGTATATAATTATTGTATCACCAATTGGGTATCAAGTATATGGGAATTATTTACAGGTAAAACTTAGTCTTCCGCTGATCTGATGAATTGATGTTAGTGTGTGTATGCTGTGGTGGGATACAGTATCTGATGATCCTGGCAGGTTTGGGTTAACCGGTGTTAACTCGGTCACCGCTCTGGTTCAGTGTGAACGGGGTGTGACAGTAGATCATATGCATGGCAAGATTAATGATGGATTTCAAACATGCAACCCTAAATTGAGGGTTTATCATGAAAATTGGTTTTATTGTACTATTGTAGATGGAATTATATATATGTGAAATGAAATCTGAGATGGGATCTTCATTATTGGAGGCCAATTTGGAACTGGGAGACTAGGTTCCTAACTTGAAACTTTGGAACAGAGAATTAATCTGAAGTTGAAAAGAAATCTCATCTCAATTTCACTAATTTGAGGGTATAGAGAAAAATGCAAGAGATATTGAGTATGAATTTCATGCATGCTTATGGAATTGAGAATTTATCATCAATTTTGATGTTGAAATACTGATATCCACTCTAGGTTCATAATTTCATATAAGAAATTGGTCAAATTGGGGGAAATTTGAAATTTCTACTGAATCCCATGTATGACCCTAAGGATTTAAAGTGAAATTTGTTAAATTGGACTAGAAGAGGAATTGTGGAGAATATGAGGGAGGTTATAGATGATCTTATTAGGAAGATATTAGGTTCACTGTTAGGGGTAGATAAAAATTTAGCTGATTTTAATACATGTGTATAATCGTTGATTTTTAGGAATCTCTAATAGCCGTGAGAAAGATTCCTCGGCACCAGAAGAGATTGTGGGCCCTGATTTTCACGGTGAGTGGGTGCCCTTCTCAACCCCCATTCTTTTGGTGTGTTTATTAATGTTGAGCATGTATTACTTGTTGTATTTGTGTATTTGCATTGCATTACTTGTTGTATTTGTGCATTTGCATTCATTTTCCTTATTTGCATCTACTTGCATATTTATTGTATGATGGATATGATGGTGATGGAAATGTGGAAGAAAAGGTAAGTGAGATGGGTGACATACAGGTGCCCATGTTTGCATGTGTGATTGCATTGATTGGTTGTGCATCATTTAGAATGCCAGGTTATGTATCACACCCCCAAGTGCTACCCCCCTTGTCCGTAGAGGGGTTAGGTACAGACTAATCCCGAATTATGTGGCTGCCTGATTAGTAGTGCACTTGAGATGTGTGGTATCAGTTATGGATGTGAGATAGGATACTACATACTGTATGCCTGTGGATATATTTATGATACAGGGTTACTTTAAGGGTTAGCCGGTGTGGATCGGGACCTGTATTGGTACTGGTTGGCTCCTGCCTGCTACATAGCTTGTATTCCTGAGGCCCAATGTACAAGGTTGGGAATGCCACCTGCATCAGTAGCACTTATACCCCTAGGAGATGAGACTTAGTAATGGACTAGGAAATTTGAATAGTTAAATAAATGGATTCATGAGCATAATTCTATTGTGTGAAGCATGCACTGCATATGGATGCATGTGTTTTTTTCCTATCCCACTCCTCATTGAGCATCACCATGTGCTCACCCCCCATTTCTTTGTTTCGTAGATGAGGAGAGCAGTCAGCTGTATTCAGAGCATGATGATGTGGTTATGGATCAGTTGGCTTGTATTCCGGATTTTGTTGATTTCAGCCATGGGCATGACTGCGAATGTGATGATTGTATATACAGTGGATAAAAATATTGAGGACTGATGTAGTTGATTATCCTTTTGGCGTATATATGTAGATAGTGGTGGAAATCAATTTTTGTTGATATAGGTTAGAGGGTAAAACTTTTGTTGGAAGATATTTTGTGAAAATATTTGTTTTAGAATGGGATGAATGTATATATATGGAATACTGTATCTATTGTTGTGAATCATTGTATATATGGTATCAATTATCACATAGAAGCACTGGGTGGGTATTATCTTTATTTGATTTTATATGATCCGTTGCAAACTCTGATTATGATTTTAGCATATATGGTTGTGGTGTTGTAGACTCTCCCAGAGTAGGATCCTGGTTTGGTGGGCTGGCTGGGTGCAGTGAGGTATCCAGTGTCGGCGCACTTGTGCCTTATAAAAGGCAAGGTAGGGTGTGACACAAAGTCCCACGAAATGCTGAATTATCTAAAAGACTCGAGGAAAATACTAGTGGGATAAGATTAAGGAAAGCATGACTTTATTGGCAGAGAATGTATTAATAAGAGTATTCTGGTCAAGCCATTTGTGTGTACCTTCTGCTTATGACATTGAGTGGACTAGAGGCATCAACCCCTACCCACTCCCTATCATTAAGCGAACTAAATTTGGATGGATCATTGGCTGACAATTGAGTGGATGAATGAATAAATGGTTGGGAATATAAGAATCCTAAAATAAGCCACTTTTGGTTCAAGCACAATTCTAAACCTCAAGTATTCTCCGCGATCCATTTGGACACGTCAGGATAACCGGTTAAATCGATTAAGTCCAGTGTCACCTCCATCGTCTCTTCGAGATTTTCTACCACCAAGTGATTACAATTTAGTTCACATGGATCCACATGACTCTGAATCACCCGAGCAATCATGTGTCCACCCCATGAAGACCTTCCAGATAGAAATGGTCGAGGTCAAGAGAGGGATAGCATAGATACTACATACACTCCAAAACCCTCCTAGGGCTGAACCAGCACAAGCTACTGGAGAGTTGGATCAGAACGGACACACGGGTCATCCCAGGAATTTTTCTTGAGTTAACTCAGAAGAACCAGGGCGAGTCGGCAACCGATCAGAGAGGATTTTCACCTACCCATCCAAATGGTCAACGCGAAGTCTATTCCTAGGTCCCTCCACCTAGGGTAGTAATTGAAGATGAAGAAGAAGAGTTTGCGGTGCCTATCCGAATGGAACCTCCAGAGATGGAGAGAGAAAGACAAGTTAGAGAGTAATTGGAGAAATTGGAAAATATGCTCCAAACGGGAAAGAGTTCGAAAAATAAATAGTGGATTCTAGTAAAATGAGTTTCCTTTCTAGGGCAAGGATTCCCGAGAAGTTCAAATAGCAAACCGACAGATTCGATGGATTAGGGGACCCCAAGGCTTATCTCAAAGTCTTCCTTGGCATCGCTAAGTCATGGCAACTTACGGACAACCAGATGGGGCAATCTTTCATGTTAACCCTATCAGGACCGGTAGTACTGAATTAGACAACAGTGCTAAAAGCCTTCACCAAGCAGTACTCATACAACACCAAAGTAGATTTGAAACGTCGGGAGCTTGAGATGTTGAGACAACAACCTAGAGAAGGATTCACCGCCTTGTTGATGAGGTTTAGGGATAAGGCCACCAAGATGGTCTTTCATGTTAACCCTATCAGGACCGGTAGTACTGAATTAGACAACAGTGCTAAAAGCCTTCACCAAGCAGTACTCATACAACACCAAAGTAGATGTGAAACGTCGGGAGCTTGAGATGTTGAGAAAACAACCTAGAGAAGGATTCACCGCCTTCTTGATGAGGTTTAGGGATAAGGCCGCCAAGATAGCAGATCTACCTTTAGAAGCAGAGCAAGTAGAAATGCTGATTGAAAACTTGTCAAAGCCTTATTATGATGTCCTTTACTACCAACATCTATAAACTTTTGATGCCTTGATAGCCATTGGTACACGTGTGGAAAACAAAATCCTAAAAGAAGCTCAATATCAAGGATCCCCCTAAGATGCAGGGAAGAGCACCAAAGTTGGATGGGAAAAGGGTCCCAAGACCAATGTGGTAGGTGCGGTCTAACAGTTAGCCTCACCCATTGCCTCTCCACAACCATTCATGATACAAGCAGATGCCCCTGCTCAGAAGGCTTCTCGTCCAAGGAGACAGTTCACTGATTTGGGAATGCCCATTACAACAGTGTATGAAAAGCTAAAGAAAAAATGATTGCTAGGGATAGTGGCTCCAAGAGTAATCAGCAACCCTCCCCCAGCTTAGTACAGAGATCATGAATATTGTGCTTATCACAATCAGAAAGAGCACAACACTGAAAGATGCATAGGTTTGCAACATGCAATCCAGGATTTGGTAGACAACAGGACAATTGAAGTCAAGGTCAAGCAATCTCCTAATTTCAATACCAACCCCCTCCCAGACCATGGAACCGTCAACATGTTGGCAACAATGAGTGATTGAAAAAATTGGGATCCTAAGTTCTGTGATCCAACCCCTTTTATTAGGGATGCCAAGAAATATCAAGAGGAGAGGCATGTTGAGTGGCAAGAGAAGTTCTAGCTTATGTAAAGATTGTCCCTTCCTCTAGAATTAGAAGGACACATCCATGGTTTCATAAAAAATGATTGCCAAATGACTTATAAAAAAAATTCTTGCCAAAAGGAGTGCAACTCCTTTCGAAGGGCCGTTCATATGTATCAGTTGGATAAGCACTTTCATCACCCCATGTTTTATGATCATATGAACAACCTAGACGAAGAAGCAACAGAGAGTGATCCCACTCAACTCATTGTACCCCGAGCTCGAAAGAATCACATGAATACCCATGCTTATAGGAAAGTCATGAGTCAAAGGGCCAAAGTCAAGAGGACTCCCAAAAGGAAAGAGTCACCAGAAGAAGAATCATAAAATCAGTCACCTGTCATCCATCCTTCCTCATCAATAGAAGAATTTATCTTACTATAGTACCAACCTCCGTCATATTACCAACCTCCACCATATTACCAACCTCCACCACATCATCAGGGAGAAGGAGTTTCCTCATCTTATCACCCCCAATCTTCATACCCTACCTCTCACCTCACATCACCTTCATATTATCCCGCCTCATACCAATCCCATTCTCAAGGTTCGGTGTATAATCCAAAAGAAGGATGGATGGATGGATACAGTTGGAAGGATATGCTTGCATTACCAGACTCCCCGAAGATGACCTCATCAACAGGTTCAGTGAATGTCTTAAGAGAAGGCCAACATGGAGATCCCACTTCTCTAATTCAGCCCACCGTGTCTCAGGAAGACAATCCGGATAACATTGACGAAGTCATAGATGATCTCTCAGAGCAATAATGGCATTGGCAGTGGGAGAACAAATCAAAGAGCACACCTCCGTAATCCACATCGGGAGTGATACAGAAGATGATGAGTCTGGCCTAATCCATCTTCGAGCCAATGAGACCAAGTATGGCCCTATGGAAATTTTCTTATCTATACGCTCTGAATACTATGAACATTTGGATGCGGGGGAATTTTATGGTCAGGAGGAATTTGATGAAGAACTAAGTGAGGGGAAAATCAGTGAAGAAGAAGATTACGATAACGATGAGGACAAAAGTGAGGATGAGAATGATGGAGATGACTCTGATTCTCAAGGCGATGATGAGTACCCAGAGTGGGATGATTACCAGGGACCTTAGGACAATGATGAAGATGATGAGTTTGGATATTATTCACCTAGGGATCCCAGAGGATATTCTGTATATGCTATCAGAGAGGATGACCCAATGGTTGATCCCACAGATGCTATTCAACCGACACTCACAATCCACATGGAAGGGGAAGATCTGGCATCAGATTCAAGGAATAGTAAAGGGTATGAGATCACTATTGAAGGTGAAGCAAATCCTATGGCATAAGACATGGCTTATGTTTATAATTGTTTGGTTGACAACAAACTCAAGGTTGATGAGATTGATCAAATGTTAGGTGAAGTAGCCATCAGTGAACAATGCTACATCGAGCAGTTAGTAATCCTTTAAAAAATAGGGGGACATTCACACTTGCAGAAATGATAGATACAACAATTGCACGGCTTTCCAATGTAGTCAAGAAGGTGTGAGCTAAGGCCCTTGACATTCGCGAAGGACCTCGACTTCCTACCCCAAGTAGGGAAGAAGAATCGGAAGAAGAGGATGATCCCATGGTAGGAATCATTACCATAAAAATTAGTGATGATAAAGAGTGTTATCCTACGGAGATCATCGTAAAGAAACCTGCCAATGTGATGGAAACTCGAAGTGGCAGAGACTACAAGGGCAAGACCCTAGCCATAGAACAGTCAAGAACTAATGAGGCAGGAACTAGTGGCTTGAAGAAAGAACTAGAGAATCCAGTCTTGGCCCAGCTCAAGAAGTCCCAACCTAATATTTTGATTTAGGGATTGTTGATGGCTTCCCCCCCCCCCCCCACACACCGTGAAGTAGTCTTGAAGTCCCTCACTAATGTGTAAGTGCCCATCAAGATAGATCTGGTACACCTCTTGCACATCATAGGGGTAATATATACGATACAATCATTGATGTTCTCAGACTCTGAACTCCCCAAAGGAGCTCAACACAATAAAGCACGACACATTAGGGTAGAATGTCTTGACAAGGTGGTTCCCCAGGTTCTCATTAACAACGGATCTGCTTTGAATGTTCTACACTTAAGATCAGCAAAGAGTATTGGCATTAACCTGGAAGAGATGAGGCTGTCAAACCAAACCATACGGGCATATGACAACACCAAGAGGAAAATCCTTGACATCCTTGCCATCACCGTAATGGTTGGCCAAGTGAAGTTTGATATTGATTTCCAGATCATTGATATACCGACATCGTTCAACATGCTCTTGTAAGGCCTTGGTTACATTATGTGAAGGCAGTGTCCTCTAGTCTCCGCCAGAAAATGAAATTCATTCATTAAGGGAATGTGATTATAGTAGATCCCGAAGTGGTGAACTCCTTAGCCAATATTGAAAATGGTGAAGAACAAGACCAGGCTTTGAGATAGAACTTGTGTAGCACTCACCAAGGAATTGCTAGATGAAAAGATTTCGGCTAACTATGAAGCTATTTGGAGCCCTTCGGTGAATCAGATGATGAGAAACATGCAATACTTTCCAAGGATGGGATTGAGAAAGTATCATCAAGGTATTTCAAAATTACCTACTCCTGTGGCTAGCAAAGGAAGGAGTGGTCTTGGGTACATTCCTCAAAACCCCGGACCAAGGAGTAAGAATGGCAGCAAAGGGTAGAAGGTACTAAGGATGACAAGGAAAATCTTCACCTCTTACTACCCCCACTCTCAATGGGTACTTCGTAAGGGAAGGAGAGGGTTTTCCTTTTTGCAGAAATGTTAAGCCATGGTTTGATGAAACCACCGCAAAGATGCAAACAGGATTTAAGGTATTCTTTCAAGATGAGTTCGACTAGATAACTCATGAGGTAGAACAACAGTAAATGCTAGCCAAAGAAAATGATCAAGACAGTTGCATCACCGGATAGTGGAAGTAGCACTGATTGAAGATGGGTTCTCTAACAACCCCACAACACTGGTCTGGTCAAAGGAATTGCCAAGTCTCCGAGTACTCTTGAAGAGAGAATGGGAAAAAAGATAAGACTCATCCAGAGTCTACAACTTCCCACAGATCTGAAAGGTCACATCTGTTCCTTTCTACAAAAGCCACGAGCTCAAGAGTTACATGAGCTCAAGCCGAGGCCTTTCAGAGAAAGAAGCACTTACGCAAAGAAAAGGAAAGCACAAAGAATGATGGTCTGCATACACTGTGCCTGAATCAACAGCAATGGGATGATTTGTGATGGTGGTCAGAAATGTGACTAAGGAGCAGGGATGCCTTCAATCAGTAGGCTTGAAAAATTGGACTTCATAGAAAGACGATTGAGCAGTCTCCAGCAATCGTGGCAGAGCTTCCTCTAGGAATGGCTATTTCTAGAATGATTCTAGGGGCATTCAAATAGGGCTTCCACTAGGAACTACTATTTAGAAAAATGAATGGGCTGACCTAAAAATAGATTGAAGAACTCCAAAGTCCCGAAGAACACTTTGAAGATCCGAACAAAATTTTAGATATTGATAAAGATCTCTTTGTAGACTCAAAGAACCTCAAAGGGGGGGTTTCTATCTCAAGAATGCTCAAGGAGGGGGCTCAAGAATATATTATTTTTGGCTAAAAATTGGATCTAACTAAGAATTTGGATTGAAGATCTTCAAGATCCTGAAGAACACTTCGAAGATCCGAATAAGATTTTAGATTTTGATGAAGATCGCTCCAAAGATCAGAAGAAAATCAAGAGGGAGAGGGGAGGAAAATTTCACTACAAGGAGTGAAGTGGGATTCTGGTCTCTCCAATCTAAAGGAGGGGGGTATTTATAGTTTTTTTCTTATTAATAGGAGAGGGGAAACTTCTTCATCCAATGGGAGAAAGGGAGTCTTGCCTAAAGTGAGGGGGTAGGGCTTTTGTTCAATGGGTAAAAGAGGGGTTTAAAGGCAAAATGGGTGGGGAGGGCTTTTGTCCATTGGGTAAAGAGGGGTATTGTTTGGTAGAGAGAGATAATAACAAAAAAAATGGGTTTTTGGCTTTGAGTGGGTAAAGGGGGGATTTTTTCACCCATCGGGTTAGGGAAAAACCAATCCTGGCCTTTGACGATGGCACATGGGACCTGACGAAAGTGCCCGAGGTATGGTCAGTTCAGGTAAGTAATGCAGGTGACATCACGGGTGTGCGACGAATGGCACACTGGTAATGGCCAAGGGGTGTGTGCATAGGCAATAGCGTGTGCATGTATGTGCGAGCTGGCCTGCTAGCGAGCATACACACGCACATGGGTTGGTGCAGGAAGGGGTGGCAAGGCCACGAGCCTGTGCATGCAAGGGAGTAGGCCAACAGGCATAAAGGGGGGCTGTGGCTATGTTGGCAAGGTAAGGGAGTAGGCCAGTAGGCCGAGGGCAGGGGCTGCCTATGTGTATGTGCTACAGGGGGCTTGGCATGGCTGGGCTGTGTGCATATGCTATAGGGGCTTGGCATGGCTGGGCTGTGTGCATGTGGTGCAGGGGCTTAGCATGCCTGGGCAGTTTGCATATGCTACAACCCATGGGTAGTAGCCATGAATCACTGCCATGGGCAGCGAGCACGTGCTATAGCCAAAGGCAGTAAGCACAAGCACGGGCTAGCCCATTGTCCAGGGTGTGATTATGGGTTTTTTCGATAATGATCATGAGAGATCTATCGGTACTATTTTGGTGTATTATATATCATCAGAATCTTATTTTCAAGCACTATTCATCTGTACGGTCATCTTGACCAAATTCATTCATATATAAAAAGCCAAAATTGGACCCCTTCTCTTTCTCGTGGGGATTTCCATGGTTTCTGGTCCGGGAGTGTTTCTGGGTTATCTGGGTAGGAATGGGATGAATTTTAGGGTGTTTGTGATAGGTAGGGGACTTTTCCAGGTTCCCAACGGGACTGTCCATGTGCACGGCATATGTGCGGGAAAGCATGATTTTTTAGGGACGATCGTAGGAGATCTGTGGGTCCAATTTTGACATGTTATATATTCTTAGAATCGTGTTCCCGAGCACTATCCATCTGTATGGTCATCTTGAGCAGATTACTTCATATACAAGAGGTCAAAATTAGACCTTCCTCACTTTCGCGTGGGGATTTCTAGGATTTTGGGTAGGGGAATGTTTCCATCAGCATCTCTATTGGTTGGAAGCCAGAAGCCATGTACAAGATCCATATTTCATCATAGCTAGAGGAAGGTGATAAAATTGGGAGTCTACAGAATGCCCCTCTTTAGCCGAGGCCTATGCCAACTGCCGAAAGGCAAAGAAAAGAACGACCACATTTTATCACCTAGAGCATGTAGTTGTCATCTTGCTCAGTTATGATGGAGTTGAAAAATGCAACAGATAATATCTCCTAACTACTTTGAAGTTTTGGACTTACCAGGGGCTGCTAATTGTAGAAAGGAATTCGCTGCTCTCCCAATCCTGTAAAAAGGTTAGTACTTTGATCTTTGATTTTCCTTAGTTGGGCTTCAGATGTGCAAGTTTAGAGAATATGGTCTCCATGTTGGGTCATTTGACCCAATCTGGACTATCTGGGACTGATGGTTACAAGAGAGAAATTCACTATTCTTCCAATCACATAATAGGTAAAACAATTGATTCTTTGATTTTCCTTAGTGTAGACATCCAATTTTGTCACTCTCCTCCAGCTATAATGAAATGTGGATCTTGGACGTGACTTTTGACTTATGATCAACAAAGACGATGATTGACTAAGAAAACCTTAGAAATCCCACGTGCAAAGGAGGATCCAATTTTAACTTTTCATATACAAAGGAATCCAGTCAAGATGACCGTACAGATGGATAGTACTCAAAAATACGATTCTGATGATATATGGTACGTCAAAATCATACCGTCGGATTGCTCGCAATCTCCTCTGGAAAATCATTTTTTTCCATGCATGTCACACACATCGACTAGCCAAGCCAGCCTAACTAGCCGGCCAGCTAGCCAAGCCAGCCAGCCAGCCAGCCAGCCAGACCCAGCCTGCATGAGTTGCACACCCCCACCATATGGCCTGCGTGGCCTCGTCGCATGGCCTGTGAGCCCCCCTCAAATGCTAAGCATACCCCCATTGTATGACTGAGTGCACCTGCCTGCTTGCCACACTCACCTTGCCTGCATCATGCGCGTGTTGCAACACACCTTGCCTGCCCCATGGGCATGCTGCCTGCACACCTATGCCAACCTCCCCGCACACTCTTATGCCTAGCCTATGCCTAGCTACACACCATTACCCACACACACTGTGCACATTGCCCACATGCCCCATGCCCCATGCATTTCAACCTAACCTTGTGTGTCATCATCAATGGCCGGGATTGGTGTTCCCCTGACCCAGTGGGTGAAGAAATTCCCTCTTCACCCACTTAAGACCAAAAAACCCTTCTTTTTACTATGGATTCTCTCCAAGAACCCACTTTTTACCTATTGGACAAAAATCTTCCCCCACCCATTTTGGTCCGAGGACCTCTTTTACCCAGTGTATAAAATCCCTATCCCCCAACTTTAGGCAAAAACCCTTCTTTCGCCCATTGGATAAAGATGTTTCCTCATTCCCATTGGTCATAAAAACCTACAAATACCCCCTTCTTTGGATTTCACACACCAAAACCCCACCTTACTCCCTTATAGTGAAACTCTCTTCCCCTTCTCCTTCTTGATTTTCTTCTGGTCTTCAGAGCGATCTTCGTCAAGATTTGAAATCTTGTTCGGATCTTCAAAGTGTTCTTCAGGACATTGAAGATCTTCAATCCAATTTCTTTGTCCGATCCAGTTTTTTGCTAAAAGTAGTATGTTCTTCAACCCCCTCCTTTAAGTGTTCTTGAGTATTACCCAAAGTAGAAACCCCCCTTTAAGGTTCTTTGGGTCTACAGAGAGATCTTTATTAAGATTCGAAACTCTGTTTGGATCTTCAAAGCTTCGGGGCTTTGAAGCTCTTCAATCCATTTTTTAGGTCAATCCAGTTCTTTCTAAAAATAGCAAATCCTAGCGGAAGCCCTGTTCGAGTGCCCCTGGAATCTTTCTAAAAATAGCCATTCCCAGTGGAAGCTCTACTGAAGTGCCACCTAAGTCTAGCCCTCCCCTAGTCTATCCCCAGTGGAAGCTCTTCCGGAGTACCACCTTAGCCTAAGCCCAGAAATAGCCTTCCCTGGTTGAAGCTCTTTCCGAATCCAAACCCAAAAGTAATCGTTTCTAGCGTGAACCCTATCCGAATACCATCACAATCAACATCTCTCAAGAAAGGAAGTTGGAGGTCAAGACCATCTTCCCCTGAGCCAGGAGAATCTGAAAGATAGTCCAAGCCGGTACTAATCAGGGGCCCACCCCTCTTGACCCGAAACAGGGGTTAAGTTCAGGTATAATTTCTCAACCAACTTGTCAAAATGTAGACTTTATATAGACCTTGTTTTAGTGTATATAGTAGTTTAAATTCAATTAATGTATATATGTGTAATAACTTAACCATGCATGTGGAATAGTAATAATTGTGGAAAATGTTCATTCTCAAGCATCTAGGAGGAAGACTGGGTGAACTAGGTAGATTGGGTGCCTAACACCTTCCCAATTCTGTAACCTAACATTTACCCTAAATCTCTGGACAAGACCAAATTTCTGGCCCTTTTCTCAGGAATTAGGTCCACCCCTAGGTCCTAGGCTCATGACCCTAGGTCACAATTCTAAACCCCATTTGTATGATCTTGATCCCTGCATTGGACCATCATCAAACCCCGTCTCAAATGATGAATTTTACACTCTTGCAAAATAGGCCTCCACATATCTCCAAGCGATAATATGGTGGTGCGGGCCCACAAGCCAAGTACACACCCCTCCCTTATATAAAAGAGGAGATCAGAGAGAGGTTGGGATGGAAGTCCTTTTCCCCCCAAGGGAAGAGAGATATCTCACCATCTCCAGCCTCTATCCTCACAGTGGTGACTCCACTGGGGATAAATGTCAAGCTTTCGATACTAGATGCTACCTTTAAATGCGAGAACATTTTTCACCACATTTTTTTGAAAACGTGTTTGGCTTACCCCATGTTTGTAATTGTATTCACTAACCGCATCATACATTGTGCTCGAAGTGAAATCATTTGGCGAGGGACTCCCTGTCTTGGCCGCACCATTGGGGAGGTCAGTGCATGTCATGGAGAGTACTCTAAGAGCAAATGATACCCGCTTCCTGTACAAGAATAGAAGCTATCGTCAAATGGCAAGGATGTTATATTTGTCACAGCACCCTCGGGGAGGTCTGTGCACTTTATGACATTCTGAGATCAAATGCATCATCAAACGACGAGAATGTCCATAATTATGCCAGCATCCTTGAGGATCTGTGTACTTTATGACATTCTGAGATCAAATGATGGTTATCCTACATTACGCTTTTACACATAATAACTCACGGTTTCACCACCCTGTGGCCAATTGCTTAACCTCGTGTGTAGTCACGAGTAATAGGCAAGGAAGTCACCCCCTTGATCTCATACATACGGGTATATCAAAAGGATCACGTACCTATATATAGATCCTGTCAAGGAAGCCTTGTCTGTCCTATTGCATCCACCACATGCTTGCATCATGTAGAAAATAGATGTAGAAGCTAGGAGCGCTATAAGCTAATTGTAGAACTTTTTTGTGGTCTTAAAAAGGAACATTCATACATTATATTCTTGTCCTTAAGAATTGCTTTTCTAAGTGGGTTTCGAATAAAATGTGTCCGTCCTCCTTTAAGGAAAAGGCAAGACACATGGCTCAGGGGCAATCCCATCGCAGTCACATCAAGTCCCTAGAAGTCCCAAGAAAAATCAGGAGGAAGGATACCTAGTGGAAAAAGAATAAGGAAAGCATGACTTTATTACATGAAATGTCTTATGAGAGTATTCTCGATAAGCCATTTGTATGAATCTCCCGCTTATGACATTGGGTGGACCAGGGGCATCGAACACTATCCATCCCCTATCATTAAGTGAACATTTTGGATGTATCATTGGTGGTTAATCTGGTGAATATTTGAACAAGGGTTTGGGAATTCAAGAATCCTAAAATAAGCCATTTTTGGTTCAGGCACAACTTCACACCTCAAGTATTCTCCACGGTCCCTTTGGACACGTCAGGGTAATCGGTTGACTCGCCTAAGTCCAGTGTCACCTCCATCGTCTCCTCGACACTATCTACCACCAAGTGATTACAGCCCAGTTAGTTTGGGTCCACACAACTTTGAATCACCTGAATAGGCCTAGGTCCAACCCATCGAGACTTTGCAAATAGAAATGGCTAAAGTCAAGAGGGGGAGCTGATCCCAGGAATGAACTGGCACCAGCTATGGGAGATGTAGAATAGAATGGAGCTATCGATCATCGTGGGAACTCTTCCCGAGTTGACTCAGGAGAACCCGAGCATGTCAGACCAGCTGGTCAGAGAGGATCTTCACCTACCCATCCAAATGGTCAAAGAGGGACCTATTCCATGGTTCCTCCTCCCAAGGTGGTGATTGAAGATGAAAAAGAGGAATTTACAAAACACGTCCGCATTAAGCCTCCAGAGACGGAGAGAGAAAGGAAACTCAGAGAGTAGTTAGAGAATTTAGGGTACATGATTTGAGCGGAAAAAAGCTCAAAAGGCCAAGCAATGGATTCAGAGGAAATGAATTTCTTTTCTGGGGTAAGAATTTTAGAAAAATTCTAATGGCCGACTGAGAGGTTTTATGGGTCAGGGGATCCCAAGGATCACCTCAAAGTCTTCCTTAGCATCGCCATGTCATGGCAATTGGCAGATAACTAGATGGGGCAAGCCTTCATGCTAACCCTATGAGGGCCAGCACTAAGGTGGCTCACACAGTTGGAGTCATCCCAAACTCAAAATTGGGTGACGGTGGTGAAAGCCTTCACCAAACAGTACTTATATAATACCGATGTGGATGTGAAGCGATGAGAACTTAAGACTTTGAGGTAGCAGCCTAGAGAAGGATTCACCGCCTTCTTGATGAGGTTTAGAGATAAGGCCGCCAAGATGGCAGATCGGCCTTCAGAAGCAGAGCAAGTGGAGATGTTGATAGAAAACCTATCGAAGCCCTATTATGATGTTCTTTACTTTCAACATTTGTAAACTTTTGATCCCTTAATAGCCACCGGAACATGTGTGAAGAATAGAATTTTGAGAGAGGCCAAGTATCAGGGGTCCTCCCAAGATACAAGCAAGAACACCCGAGTCGGTCGGGGAAAGGATTTAGAAACTAAAATGGTGAGTGCAGTTCAGTAATCTGTCTCACCACCCACTCTGTCACAACCCTTCATAATACAAGTAGATGCATCCACCCAAAAGGCCCCTCACCCAAGAAGGTAGTTTTCTGATTTGGGAATGCCTGTAATGGCCACATATGAGAAGTTAAAGAAGCAAGGATTGTTAAGGACAGTGGCTCCAAGAATGATCAGCAACCCTCCTCTAGTTTTGTATAGGGATCATGAATAATGTGCATGTCATACTCAGAAGGGGCACAACACTAAAAGATGCATAGGTCTACAACATTCGATTCAGGACTTGGTAGACAATGGAACCATTGAGGTCAAGGTCAAGGTCAAGGTCAAGGTCAAGTAGCCTCCCAATGTCAATACAAATGCACTCCCTGATCATGTGAACAATATGGATGAAGAAACTATAGAGAGCGATCCCACTCAACTCATTGTACCTAGAGTTTGGAAGAATCATATAAATGCCCGAGCTTATAGAAAAATCATGAGTCAAAGGGCTAGAATCATAAGGACTCCCACGAGAGGAGAATCATTAGAAGAAGAATTAGAAAATATGATACCAGCCATTTATTCTTCCTCATCAACAGAAGGGTCCACAACACCATATTACCAGCCCCCACCATACCTTCCACCTTCACCATATAATCAGCCTCTGCCATATCATCAACCTTTCCCCCACCATCAAAGTGGTGGAACCTCTTCATTCTATCACCCCCAATCTTCACATCCTATCTCTCATATCACTTCATCTTCATACCATCCCGCTTCATATCCCTTATCACCCTCATACCAATCCCATTCTTAAGGTTTGGGGTATAATCCAAAGGAAGGATGGACGAACGGGTATGATTGGAAGGATATACTTGCACTACCAGATTCCCCTATAATGACCTCATCAATATGGTCAGTAAATGCATTAGGGGAAGACCAAGAGGTGATCCCACTTCTCTAATTCAGCCTATTATATCTTCAGAGGATGATCCAGAGGTAACTGAAGAGGTTACGGTTGATCTTCTCATAGCAGTAACTGCATTGGCCATAGGGGAAGAGGTTAAGAAACACATCTCCCTAATCCACATAGGGAGTGACACAGAGGATGATGAGTCAGGACTGGTCCAACTTTGAGCCATTGATGTCAAGGCGAACCCTATGAAAATCTTTCAGTCCATACGCTCTGAATACTACGAGCATTTGGATGCCGAATAATTTGATGGTCCAGAAGAATTTAATGAAGAACCAAGTGAGGGGGAAATCAGTGAAGAAGAAGATGATGACGATGAGAACGGGAATGAAGATAGAAGGATGGAGATGACTCCAAATCTTAGGAAGATGATGAGTATCCAGACTGGGATGACTACCTAGGGCCTGGGTACGATGATTATGATGATGAGTAAGAATACTACTCACCAGAACATCCAACATGTTTCTCAGTCTATGCTATTGGTGGCGATGATTTAATAGTTGATCCGACCGATGGCATTTACCCTTCTCTCTATATGGGAGGAGACGATTCTACATCAGATTCAAGAAGTGATGAAGGATCTAGAAAGCCGATGTAAGTTTATCTAGATGAACCCGAATCTGCATTAGAGATGGTGGAAAAGCTATATGAAGTATACTCCAATATATTAAGAATGTAGGAGAGGGTGGAAGAAATTAACAATATGCTGGGTGAAGTAACTGTCAGTAATCATTACAACTATGAGCAGTTGGATGATCTGGAAGAAATAGGGCCAGATGGCACTTTCGAAGAGGCGATAGATGTTGCATTCCAACAGCTTTCCGATGTAGGTCAAGAAGCTATGAACTAGGCTGTGGATATGTGTGGAGGACCGTGACTTCCCACCCCAAGCAGGGAAGGACAATTAGAAGAAGAAGATGATGATTCTATGGTAGGGATAGTCACCCTAACAAATAGTGATGATGAAGACTGCTATCCCACAAATATTATTGTGAAGAAACCTGTCGACATGATGAAAACTAGAAGTGAGAAAGACTAAAAGGGCAAGGCTCTAGTAGTAGAACAGCCAAGGGCTAATGAGGCCAGAACTAGTAGCTTGAAGAAAGAATAGAAGAACCTAGTCTTGGCTCAACTCAAGAAGTCCCAAGTAAACATCTCAATTTAAGGATTGTTGATGGCATCCCCCACACAACGTGAAGCAGTCTTGAAATCTCTCTCTAATGTGCAAGTGTTGATCGAGATAAATCTGGCACATCTAGCACATATAGTAGGGGCAACATATATGTTACAATCCTTGATGTTTTCATAATCAGAGCTTCCCAAAGGAGCCCAGCACAATTGAGCTCTCCACATCATAGTAGAATGCCTTGACAAAGTGATTCCCTAAGTGCTTTTTGACAAAGGGTCCGCTTTGAATGTGCTACCATTGAGGTAGGCAAAGAGTATTGGCATCAACCTGGAAGAAATGAGGCCGACCACCTAAACCATACGGGCATATGATAATACCAAGAGGAAGATCGTTGGCATCATTATCCTTGTTGTAAAGATTGGCCGGTGAAGTTTGATATTGATTTCCAAGTCATTGATATACCGGTAGCCTTTAACATGCTCTTGGGAAGGCCTTGGTTGCATTCTGCAAAGGTGGTGTCCTCTAGTCTCCATCAAAAAATAAAGTTCATTCATGAGGAAAAGGTGGTCACAGAAGCTGGAGATCCTGAAGTGGTTAACACTTTAGCCAACATTGAAAATGGGGAAGAAAAAAACCAAGAGGTCCAACTAAGTGGTTTTGAATTAAACACAACTTGTGTAGCCATTGCCAAAGAAGGGCCAAAGGAGGATGTCCCAGCTAACAATGAAGCCATCTGGAGTCCGCCGATGAATCAGATGATGAAGAATATACAATATTTTCCTGGCATGGGACTAAGGAAATATCATCAAGGAGTTCCAAAGCAGCCTAGTTTGGCGATGAACAAGGGAAAGAACGGTCTTGGGTACACTCCTTCGACCACCAAGGGGTAGAAAGTGCTGAGGATGACTAAGAAGATCTCTATCTCTTACTACCCTACTCTCAATGAATATTTTGTAAAAAAAGGAGAGGATTTCTGCTTTTGTGGAAACATGGAGCCATGGTTTGATGAAACCACAGCAAAAATGCAACCAGGATTTGAAGTATTTTTCCAAGATGAGTTCGACTGGGCGACTCATGAAGTGGAACAACAGAAAATGCTGGTCAATGAAAGTGATCAAGACAGTTGCATCACTGGGATAGCAGAAATTGCACTAATTGAGACTGGGTCTTCTTCTGGTATTCCTACAACATTGATCCAGTCAAAGGAGACACCAAGTCCTTGAGTTCTCCTGAAGAGAGAATGGGAGAAGAAGATAAGGCTCACCTAGAGTCTGTCGCTACCCATTGATTTGAAAGGCTTCATTTGCTCCCTCCTACGAGAACCAAGAACCCGAGAGCTACATGAGCTTAAGCCTCACCATTTCAGAGGGAGAAGTATGTATGCAAAGCAAAGAAGAGCACAAAGAATGATGGTTTGTATGTATTGTGCCCGAACCAATTATAACGGGAAGTCTTATGAAGGTGGTCAAAGATGTGACCGAGGCAATGGGATGGCATCCCTCAACAGGCTGAAAAAGATAGACTTTATAGAAAATGGAGCTGGTATTTATGAAGAAGCAGGCACCTGTCCAGAGGAACCATTGCGCCATGGAAGAAATAGCAGCAACTTTTTCAGAAGGTGAAGAAGGCCCTTTGGCACACATCCTCATCTATCAAGCCACTGAACCACTCTTGAACTAGATAAGCATTGGAGAAAACGTCAAGTTTGCTCATGCTATTGAGTCAACTAGCCTGAATACCCCTGGAAAAAACATCAAGCCAGTTATCAAGTCTGTAGTCAAGTCTATTATTTATGATTTTGTGTCAATCTCCCCTCATGAATGAAATTTTTGATTCCGAGTACAACTTACCTCATTTTTTATGATGATCTTAATAAATACCAAGAATTAATAAAATAATGCAAACCAAAGAAAGCCCAACCCATCCGAGAGGATATTCGGGTTATTAATCTAGAAACCGACTAATGGCTTCGAGAGGTAAAAATTAGCACTACCCTTGATGACGAAGAAGTGGAACAAATGATTAGTCACCTGTTATCGACCCCAACATTATGCAGCATCGATTGCCGACTTATTCTGGGACAAAATTGATAAAGCAGAAGCTCTGAAGAATGCGACCAAAATGGAGTGAGAAGATCAAAGAAGAAGTTGTAAAGCAATGGAATGTAGGGTTTGTACAAGTGGTGAATTACTCCAAATGGATGGCCAACATCGTACCAGTACCAAAGAAAGATGATAAAAATGTGCATGGACTTCCGAGATCTTAACAAAGTAAGCCCTAAAGATGATTTCCCATTACCTCATATTGATGTATTGGTGGACAATACGGCAGGGCATACTTTGTTATCAGCCGTAGATGGATTCTTGGGATACAACCAAATAAGCATGCACCCAGAAGATCATGAGAAGACAGGCTTCACCACTCCGTAGGGAACCTATTATTACAAGGGGCAACTTAACAGAGAGCATCTACGGCCATATTGCATGGCATGATGAGCAAAGATTTGGAAGTCTATGTGGACGACATGTTAGTAAAGTCAAAAAATGACAAGAGCATATTCCTATGCTAAGGCATTTCTTTGAAAGAATCAAGAAGTATCACCTGAAGTTGAATCCTCAGAAGTATGTATTTGGGGCAATAGCAGGAAAGTTGTTAGGTTTCTTGGTAAGTGAAAGAGACATTGGAGTAGACCCTATCAAAATCAAGGCAATTCAAGAAATGCCCCCACCTCAGACGGAGAAGCAAATACGAGGATTTTTGGGTCACATCCAGTATATTAGTAGGTTCATAGCTCAGTTGACTACAATATGTGAACCAATTTTCAAGCTGCTAAAGATGGATCAGCCCACAGAATGGAATGATCAATGCCAACAAGCTTTTGACAAAATTAAGGGATACCTCATGAACCCACCAGTATTGACACCACCAGTGGAAGGAGAGCCGCTTATGTTGTATCTCCCTGTAGGAGAATACTCCATGGATTCTTTGCTAACATAGAAGGAGACAAAAGAAGGGGCAAAGCATGCCATATATTATCTCTGTAAGAAGTTCCTAGAGTATGAGACGTTGTACACATCTTTAGAAAGAACTTGTGCTGTACTAATTTAGGCAACGAAATCAGTGCGGCACAACATGGTTTCTTATCCGGTGCACTTGATCTCAAGGATGGATTCCATCAAATATCTCTTTGAGAAACCAACTTTAACTGGAAGGATGGCCCGTTGGTTGCTTTTGCTATCAGAGTTTGATGTCACCTATGTTACTCAAAATCTATCGAGGGGTAGGCCATAGCCGATCATTTGGCTGCCCATCCCACAGAAGATGGAAGATCCTTGGATGATGCCTTTCCCGATAAAGGAATTACCGCAATGGAGGAAGACAGTTAATGAATGGCAGTTAATATTTGATGAAACGGCTAATCAAAAGGAGTGTGGTGCAGGAATATTGCTCATCACTCCTGACGGCCTTTATTTACCTTCATCATTCTGCCTCGATTTCCCTTAAACCAATAACATTGCTGAGCATGAAGCTTGTGCTTTGGAACTAGAAATGGCCTTGACCATTGGGGTTAAAAGAATCAAGGTGTTTGGAGATTCATCCATTGTCATTTGTCCGACGCAAGGAAAGTGGAAAACTAGAGATGAAAAGCTGAAGCCATATCAAGAACATTTGGAAAGAGGTAATTGAACATTTTGAGAAGATCTCATTCAAATACTTCCAGAGAGATAACAATAGGTTTGCTGATGCCCTTGCAACCTTGGCTTCCATGGTAGAATGCAACCCTATGGCTGAGGTCCGATCACTCTTGGTAGAACAAAGAAGCAGTCCATTTATCAGAATTTGGTGAATTCTCTCACGGTGGATGATCGGTTTTGGTTTGCCCACAAATGGATTTCATAAGAGAAAGGAAGTATCCGGTTGAAGCAACTAATAGAGAAAAGAAGTTTCTGAGAAAATATGCCACCTAGTTTATTCTTCAAGAGGATCTGTTATACAAGAGGTCCTATGATGGAATACAGTTGTTGTGTGTGGACGAGGAACAAGCTACAACCATCATCGAGGAAATTCATCAAGGTCTTTACGGACCCCAAATGAATGCCAAGATGTTGTTCAAGAAGATTCTCAGACAGGGATACTACTGGAACATAATGGAAGCATATTGCGTGGACTTTGTCAAAAAATGCACAAGCGTCAGATATTTGCTAACATCATACATATCCCATCAACTGAGCTACATTCACTCCGTTCACCTTGGCATTCTCCACTTGGGGCATCAATATCATTGGAAAGGTCAATCCCAAGGCATCCATCGGTCACGGGTTCATCTTGGTAGCCATTGATTATTTCACCAAGTGGGTAGAAGCTCAGCTAAGGTAGCCAAATTAATCCAAGAAAATATTATTTTCTAATATGTACCTCAAGAATTGATATTAGATCAGGGATCCCATTTCTGGGGCAAGACCGATAAAATTTACACAAAGTTGGTATCAGAAGACATCGCTCTACCACTTACAGGCCGTAGATCAATGGTGTAGAAGAAGCAGCCAACAAGAACATCAAAGTTATCATGCAAAACATGGTAGAACCACATAAGGATTGGGCTAATAAGTTACCCCTTGCTTTGTGGGTATACCAGACTTTTGTGCAATCCTCAACGAGGGCCACCCCTTTCTCTTTGGTATATAGGGTTGAGGCGGTTCTACCTGTGAAAATCCTGATACCATCCCTAAGGGTGCTTCTTGATAGTCAGCTACTTGAAGAAGAGTGGGTGAAGCCTAGACATGATGAGCTTAACTTTCTCGACAAAAGGCGTATGAAAGCCATGGATAATCTAAAAAATATCAATTGAGAATGGCCTAAGCCTTCAACAAGAATGTGAAGCCCTGTCACATAGAGGTGGAAGAACTTGTTCTTCAGAAACAAAGAGCCCCTATTTATGACCCAAAAGGAAAATTTAGGGCCAATTGGAGCAGCCCCATTCACAGTTAAAGAAAATCTACCAAGCAAAGCTGTAAAACTCATAGACCATAGCGACAAAGAAATACCCAGACTGGTCAACATGGATCAACTCAAGAAATATTATGTCTGAAAGGGCCAATGGCATAAAATACGTCAGACCTAATTCCTTTCGCGGGATACATAGGCAACTTGATATGTGCAAGTGTGATCTCAACCATCTAAAAGCACTAAATTGGTTCCTTGATTAATAATCAAAGTATCTTAAAAGATCATCATATTTTGTGTCCCCCAAGAATCACCATTTGGCATGAAAAGCTATTAGGTATCTGTCATCCACCTATTGGTCCGTCACTTCTTATCCAGGATTCTATCCCCTAAGAATTATCATTTGGCATGCAAGGCCGTTAAGTATCTGTCATCCACCCATTGGTTCGTCACTTCTTATCCAAGATTCTATCCCCTAAAAAGAAAATCGCCACCCAGCACCAGTTTATCAAGGCTAGTTTATTCTTTACCCTTGATCAGTAAAAAAAAGAGCTTGATGCAACAATGGTAAAGGATGATTTGAGTCATTAGCTAATGAGTAATGATTTGATAAATTATCATATCTCTTTGTTTGTGTTGGTTTCAGGAAAACTCATGGGCTCGTTGGATGAGACGTTGAGGAAATGGACTTTAGACATAAATATGTGGGCATCAGGATTGCTGGAATCCATGAATGTGTCATATCTTGGCCAAATTAGATATGTGAAGCTACATCACCAATCACTCCAGCAGGTGCCTCAACACTGGGATGCCAACCTGCATGAATTTTAGTTTGGATTTGTAGTGATTTGCCCAACTCTCGAAGAATTCTAGGTTTGTATGTTATCTCCACCCAAAGGCAATTTGCTCTAACCATCTTTGAAGAAAAATTACTCAGAGGAAATTCTAGACTTCTTCGAATGGAAAGAAGAGGAAATAAAGCAATTTGTCTGGTATGAGAAGATCGATATTCTGAAGGTGGCCCAGATCTCATCCAATATCTACCAATGGAGAAATCCATCAATAGAGATCACAGGATGCTTATTTACTTTACATGATAGCTTGATATGCTCTTTCATACTCTAGACAAGGGTTTTGATTGGGGTAGTAAAACAGTTGAAGAAAGGAGGTGATATCATCCCTACGGTTCTTGCAGAAATACTCAAGGGATTTATTGATATGAGCTATGGCCACAAATTTCAGACTTGATCATTATCAGGGGAGTCCTGCTATTTTTCAGATTTGGTTCCTCAAAAAATTGAAGTTAACCAAGTCATCAAAAGGAGGCCCACTCAGAGCCCTTCGCTACAAGGACAAGAGGGAAGTTCCAAAATTTGACCTCATCCCTGATTGGGAAAAGTACCTCCAAGAAAGAACTGTGTAAGATATCGCATGGAGAGACCCAAGGAGGCCACAAGAAGATTTTTTTATGAAGACTCCTAGTTACAAATATGTCAGGTTGATGGAATTGACTCAAACATCATTTTATTTGCCTATGTACATCAGTCGACAATATGGACTTAAGGAGACGGACCCAAAAGAGTTAGTGAACTTTCACCCACCTCAAGACTTGTCTCCCCACCTTATTACTCACCTATCCCACCTGTGGTAGGAACGTTGTTCCCCTTTTTATGTAATTCACTTGGTAATAGAATGAGGAAGTATTTGGATTTTCGTGTTATCCCGAGTATTCTAATTATGACTTGAGTCATGGAATTGATTGTGCCTAAGCATTACAAACAAACAAAAAAAACCTTTGTACCAAAGATAAGTTTTCATTCATAAGATGTTGATATAAAATGATGAACAAACAAGGGGAGGGAAAAAGAAAAAAGAAAAAATATATGCATGTGTTTGTTCAATAAATGCAAGAGCAAATCCCTAAAAGTCAAAAGCCATCATCTGAGCCATACTCTGAACAATCCTCATGGAGCGCTGGGGAAATTCACAAATGCTAGTCCAGCCTACTCTAGCCTTTGGGTCAGGTCCTGAATCAGTGCGTCTTGTCGTGGGATCTCTCAATCCTTGGCAACTATCACCTCGCACAGGGAATAGTGCATCCTCCTAATCTTAGCATAGACCTCCGAGGACACTTGAGAAAGAGCATATTAGCTAGAGAAAATCAAAAGTTAATCGGAGGATGATCAGATACTTACATAATCATAAGGAATAGGCAGCCAAAGGGAAACATATGCATTTGTGTTTGGCTCCAGAAGATGAGGGAGATTGGGTTTGGCTATGTTGGGATAGGTCCAGGAAAGGAAGCCACAAAAGGGGAAGTTAGCAACCCTGAGAGACCCGTCGGCATTGGTAGAGGGTCCAGATTGTGTAGGATTGGTAGCACTGGCATGCGATTGAACAACAGAAGGATCTACACGTCTCACTCTCCCCTAAAAGAACATCAGTCAAAATCAAAATAGAAAGGAATTTGGAGGAAATACTCAAGAAAGGGCAACATACCAATGGACCATTGGGACCAAGAGGGGTGCACACTGTCTCCTCCTCCAAGAAGGTTTCGTAGTCCCTATCCTGGTCAAGAAAAGAGTCCTCCCATACTCCAGCGGCCAAGCACTCCATCTTGTCTACTGGGATGATCTCTGGGTGATGCATGGTGGGTGGAGGAAGATTGGTAAAAGAGCGTGGCTCGATATCCAATCACTGGGGTACTACTCTTTCTCCCAAATATCAGGCGTGACCCCATATTCCCCAAAAAAGGATTCAATGCTCGGATAAGTGCCTAATTAAGGCTAATCTTTCAAGATCTGGAAATACACGGTCATGGAATAGTCTCCAAGTAATCTGCAAAACCAAGGAGAAGTAAGTACAATAGAAGATGAAATGAATTTTAGTGTCAAACACAGCATACCTCAGTAAGATCATTCAAAAGACAATGAACGGTGGTCCCCAGAGGATGGCGTCGAGCTCTAACTACCTGATTATTTCTCCACTTCGTGGCTACAGGAAAGAAGAATGCTTCAGGGTCCCTCAGTTTAGGAGCTATGGTCCCCAAATGCTCAAAGCACCAAGGCTGTTTCAAGAAATTAAAGTAAGAAAGTGTAATTTAGATGAATGAAAGGAAATGGGTACAAGAAGGGAAATTACCTGAATAATGAAGCCTGCCCCCTTGAGGCCCCTATCTCCATAGGACAGCAATTCTAGTGACCACAGGAGATATGCATAGATAGCCCCGTCCCAGTCCTAAGAATCTACTGTACGAAGATCTTGAAAGAAGTATACCAGACGAATAACTAACCCCCTCGGAGGTCGCTGAAGAGGCATTGCCCCACAGCAAATAGTAAGAAGGAACGGGCCACCTGAATAATGTGACTTGGGTTCTCCCCCAAGCTGACTTTCCAAATCAGGAATTGATCTCCCCTAGGCGAATGTGTGTCTGGCCGGTCACAATGGTGATGCCGGTCAGGTCTGCGAACTCCTGAATAGTCAAAGCCCTGGGTAGGGTCATGGATCTACCCCCAAATGGAATGCCTGCCAAAGCATAGAAGCACAAGGGCGTGATGGTGATCTCGCCAGTAGAAAGATGGAAAAATGAGTACTCGGCCACCATCGCTCCATCAGGGCTCCCACTAGTGTCGGGTTAAAGTTTTGGGTCTCTACCAAAGCTAGCTGACCCAGGTATGACGCATCAACTATTTGCATTACTCTATGAGGAAGCATCTTATGCCATAACTGAACCATGTTTGGATGGCTATACAAGGCCAAGGTGGGTCCTTCCCTCATGCATGGAAAAAAAAAAAAAAAAAAAAAAAAAAAAAAAAAAAACAACAATGCAAAACAGCATAAAAAGAAAGACAAAGGTAAAATAAAGAATACAATACAAAGACTTATCCAGGAACCCCATATGGAGTTATAGATGTGATTCCGACTATTGTGAAGGGTCTGTCCGGAGTACCAGTATGCCAGGCCTCATCCCTACAGGAAGGATTGCTACAACTCTCAAGCTAAACTTCTCCCAAAGTCTTTCTCTTTCTCCTTTTAGCCATATTTTTGAAAATTATGAGAAGCCCTACAAACTTTCTGAAATTGTGAGAAACCCCAACAAGTTTCCAAAATTACAAGAAGCCCCATAAAGTTTCCCAAATTACACAAAATCCCACAAGAATATCAAAGTGAAAAGCTCCAAGAATAACTCCTCCCTCAAGAACAAGATGAAGATCTTCAAGAACTTCAAGAACAAGTTGAAGATCTTCAAGAACTTCAAGAACAAAGTGAAAAGCTCCAAGAATAAGAAGGAAAACTTCAAGAAAAACCAGAGAGCTCCAAGAACTCAAAACTCACTCAGAAAAGTTATAATGAAGAATGAACAGGGGAGGGGACTCATTTTATATAAAAAAATCATTTTTTCAAAAAATAATAATAATAAATTTTTTAAAAGATTTCAAATCAAGCATCAGAATCAAATTCCAAATCAAATGCAAAAGGCAAAATTCCAAATCAAAGAACCAAAGATCATGAATCAAGGAAAAATCAAGAAAAGAAATAATCTCATTGACCCGGCCCCAGGTGGCCCAATTTCATTTACCTAGCCCCAAGTGGCCCCATTGCATTTACCCGGCCTTAGGCGTCCCAATCTCATTGACCTAGCCCCAAGTGGCCCAATTGCATTTACCCGGCCCTAGGCATCCCAACCGCGTTAACTCGGCCCTAGGTTACCCAATTGCATTTACTCGACCCCAGGCTGCCCAACCTCGTTAACCCGACCCCAGGTGGCCCAATTGCATTTACCCAGCCCCAAGTGGCCCAATTTCATTGATTCGGGCCCTAGGTGGCCCATTTTCATTGATTCGGCCCTAGGTGGCCCAATTGCATTTATCCGGCCCCCGGTGGCCCCATCTCTTTGTATCGGCTCCGAGTGACCCAATCTCATAGACCAAATTCCCTGAACTGGCACATGCAAAGCCCAGTTAAGGAAAATCTAAGAATCAAAGGTTTTTTCCTGTTACAAGATTGGAAGAGCAGAAAATTCCTCCTTTGCAACCTTCGGTCCTAGATAGTCCAGATTGGTTCGAAAAACCCAACCTGGAGACCAAATTCCCTGAACTGCCACATGTGAAGCCCAGCTAAGGAAAAGTCAAGGATCAAAATACTAACATCTTTTGCAGGATTGGAAGAGCAATGAATTCATTTCCTACAATTGGCTGCCTAGGTAAGTCCTAAAACTCTAAAGTAGTTGAGAGATATTATTTGTTGCATTTTTCAACTCCGTCATTAATGAGAAAGATGACAGCAATACATGCTTCGGGTGACAAAATGTGGTCGTTCTTTTCTTTGCCCTTCAATTATTGGTATAGGCCTTAGCCAAAAAGGGGCATTCTGTAGACACCCAATTTTGTCACCCTCCTTCGGCTATGATGAAATGTAGATCTTGGACTCAACTTTTGACTTCTGATCAACAGAGATAATGATTGATTGAGAAAACCCTGGAAACCCCATGCGGGAAGGAGGGTCCAATTTTGAATTTTCATATAAAAATGAATCCAGTCAAGATGACTGTACAGATGGATATTACTCGAAAATATGATTCCGATGATATATGGTACGTCAAAATCAAACCATCAGATTGCTCGCAATCTCCCCTGGAAAATCATATTTTTTTCTGTGCATATGTTAAGCACACCGACCTGCCAAACCAGCTAGCCAGCCCAGCCAGCCAACTAGCCAGCTCAGCCAACCAATTAGCCAGCCTAGCCAGTAGGCCAGCTAGTCAAGCCAGCCAGCCAGCTAGCACAGCCAGCTAGCCAGCCAGACCCAGCCTACATGACCTTCGCACCCCTGCCGCATGACCTATGCTTACCCACCGCATGTGGCCTACGTGCCCCTGTCGTATGTTGCGCACCCCCGTCGCACGCTGTATGTGCCTCTATTGCATAGCTACGTGCACTAGCCTACTTGTTACACGTACCTTGCCGGCACCATGCACGTGCTGCCACATACCTTGCCTGCCCCATTATCATGCTGCCCCATATAGTTCAGCCTACCCTGTGCACATTGCCCGCACACCCATGCCAACCTCCCACACACTCTTATGCCTAGCCTGTGCCCAGCTACACACCATTACCCACACACATTGTGCACATTGCCCGCATGCCCCATACATTTCAACCCAACCTTATGTGCCACCGTCAATGGCCGGGATTGGTTTTCCCCTGACCTGGTGGGTGAAGAAATTCCCTTTCACCCACTTAAGACCAAAAAACCCTTCCTTTTACTAAGGATTTTCTCTCCATGAACCCACTTGACAAAAATCTTGCCCCACCCATTTTGGTCTGAGGACCTCTTTTACCCAGTGTATAAAAACCCTATCCCCCCACTTTAGGAAAAAACCCTTCTTTTGTCCATTGGATAAAGATGTTCCCTCTTTCCCATTGGTCGAAAAAAACTATAAATACCCCCTCCTTTGGATTTTACACACCCAAACCCCACCTCACTCTCTTGTAGTGAAACTTTCTTCCCCTTCCCCTTCTTGATTTTCTTCGGGTCTTCGGAGCGATCTTCGTCAAGATCCAAAATCTTGTTCGGATTTTCGAAGTGTTCTTCGGGACTTTAAAGATTTTCAATCCAAGTTCTTAGTCCGATCCAATTTTTTTCTAAAAGTAGTATGTTCTTCAACCCCTTCTTTTGAGTGTTAAATTTTACCCAAAGTAGAAACCCCCCTTTTGAGATTCTTCGGGTGTACGGAGAGATCTTTGTCAGGATCCAAAACTCTGTTTGGATCTTCAAAGTGTTATTCGGGGCTGTGGAACTCTTCAATCCATTTTTTAGATCAATCTGTTTCTTTTCAAAAATAGCAAATCCTAGCTGAAGCCCTGTCCGAGTGCCCCTGGAATTTTTTCAAAAATATCCATTCCTAGCGGAAGCTCTGCCGAAATGCCACCTCAGTCTAGCCCTTCCCTAGCCTATCCCCAGTAGAAACTCTACTGGAGTGCCACCTTAACCTAAGAACAGAAATAGCCTTCCCTTGCTGAAGCTCTGTCAGAATCTAAACCCAAAAGTAATCGTTTCTAACTGGAACCCTGTCCAAATAACATCATAATTAGCATCTCTCAAGAAAGGAAGTTGGAGTTCGATACCATTTTTCCTTGAGCCAAGAGAATCAGAAAACAGTTTGAGCCCGTACTAATCAGGGGCCCACCCCTCTTGACCCGAGATCAGGGTTAAGTTCATATATAATTTCTCAACCAACTTGTTATAATGTAGACTTTATATAGACCTTGTTTTAGTGTATATAGTAGTTTGAATTCAATTAATGTATATATGTATGATAACTTAGCCATACATGTGGAATAGTAAAAATTATGGAAAATGTTCATTCTCAAGCATCTAGTAGGAAGACCGGGTGAACGGGGCAAATTGGGTGCCTAACACCTTCCCAATTCTGTAACTTGACACTTCCCTAAATCTCAAAATCATACCAAATTTTGAGCCCTTTCCTCAGGAATCAAACCCACCCTTGGGTCCTAGGCCCATAATCCTAGATGGCGACTCCAAACCCCATTTGTATGATCCTGATCCCCATATTGGACCATCATCAATACGTCGTCTCAAATGATAAATTTTACACTCTTGTAAAATGGGCCTCCACGCAATTCCATGCAATAATAGATGGTGTTGGGCCTACAAGCAAAGCACACACAACACGATCCCCTCCCCTCACACGAAAGAGAAGGAGAGAGGAGAGAAGTCGTGAGGCAAGTCCTTTTTCCCCCCAAGGGAGGAGAGACATCTCATCATCTCTGGCTGCTAGCCTGGTCTTATCAATTACAAGAAAGAAATCCGTTGCTCTTTCTACCCTGTAAAAGACATTAACAATTGATTCTTGATTTTTTACCTTTCATCTGGAATTTTGTTCATTGATTTGGATTTGATTTGAATTTTGAATGCTTGACTTGGAATCTTTTGATTCTTGCTTTTGATGTGAAACTTGATTTGGACTTTGAATGCTTGATTTGGAATCTTTTGATTCTTTGGTTCTTCTATGAATTGAATTTGGACTTTTGAATTGGAATCCAAAAATAATTTTTTTTTTTGAAAATTTTTTTTTATATAAAATGGGCCTCTCCCCCCCCCC
>NC_056561.1:25101636-25152098 GCF_013358625.1 Macadamia integrifolia | reverse complement strand
TTTAGTTCTGCTTGCGACCGAGACCTTCGGTAAGCCGACGTGAAGACCTTCGGTCAGTTTGGCTTGGCTTTTCCTGAGCCCCGATCGAGGTGGGGACCTTCGGTCGGGTCCGCTCGGCCTTTGCCTGAGTCCCCAACCGAGGTAAGGACCTTCGGTCAGTTAGGCTCGGCCTTGCCTGAGCCCCCAACCGAGGTGAGGACCTTCGGTCAAGTCCACTCGGCCTTAGCCTGAGCCCCCAATCGAGGTGAAGACCTTTGGTCAGGTCCGTTCGGCCTTGGCCTGAACTCCCAACCAGGTAAGGACCTTCGGTCAGGTCCGTTCGGCCTTGGCCTGAACTCCCAACCAAGGTAAGGACCTTCGATCATTTCGGCTCGGCCTTGCCCGTGCTCTCCACCGAGGTAGGGACCTTCGGTCAGGTTCGCTCGGCCTTACCTGAGCCCCCAACCGAGGTGAGGACCTTCGATCGTATCCGTTCGGCAGAGTTAAGGTCACCAAACAAGAGAGTTCCTCTCAATTGTCGTAAACCAACTTTCGTATTTTTCATGAATAAGATCCTCCGGAGTTTAGGATGAGGAATTATAACTTGTAAGTGCATAGGAGCAAAAATTGCAAAAATTACAAAAACAAGTGTGCTTGCTACTTCACTACTGATAGAATTTTCTTAAGTTCTCAGAGTTGCATGATCGGGGTACCCTTTCTCCCCCCATAGTCTCCAGCGATAGGACCCTGGTCGTATTACCCTTGAGACTCTGTAGGGACCTTCCCAATTTGGAGCTAGCTTCCCTTGATGTCTCGGGTCTGATACTTCAGCCCTTCTGAGGACGAGGTCACCCATTCTGAACTCGTTCTTTCGAACTTTGGTGTTGTAGTGCCTCGCCACCCTCTGTTGGTAAGCGGCCATCCTTTCTTGCGAGGTGTCCCTGACTTCGGCCAAGAAGTCTAAATTCGCTTGGAGTCCTCCATCGTTTTCCTCTTCATTGTAGTACTGAATCCGGTGGGTTACGACCCCTATCTCCACTAGAAGTACAGCTTCAGTGCCGTAAATTAAAATGAAGGGTGTTTCTCCGGTGGCCGATCTCTTAGTTGTGCGGTAGGCCCAGAGGATGTGGTGTAACTCGTCTGCCCATAGCCCTTTGGCATCATCCAATCTCTTCTTTATTCCTTGAAGCAGGGTACGGTTGGTCACCTCTGTCAGCCCATTGGTCGGTGGATAACCGACGGAGGTTTTCTTGTGATCAATGCCAAGGGCATCACAGAACAAGCCGGAGGTCGGGTTGGCGAACTGAGTTCCATTGTCCGTTACCACAACCCGAGGGATTCCAAATCGATAGACTACTGTCCTCTGGAAGAAGTCCCTTACGTTCTTTTTGGTTATCGTCGCCAGTGCTTCAGCTTTTACCCATTTCGTGAAGTAGTCTACCGCCACTACGACAAACTTCCTTTGTCTCGTGGCCAGGGGGAATGGGCTCAGGATGTCGATTCCCCACATGGTGAATGGTATTGGGCTCGATAGAGATGAGAGCTAGGTAGAGTGTTGCCTGGGAACGGGGGCGAACATCTGACACTTGGCGCACTTCTTGACTAATGATTCCGTGTCCTTCCTCATTGTCGGCCAGTACAGGCCCTGCCTTAGCACTTTATATGCCAAGGCCCGGGCTCCCAGGTGTTGGCCGCATATCCCTTCATGCACTTCTCGGAGTGCGTACTCGCCATCGGTGGGGTTCAGGCACTTGAGCTACGGCACGGTAAACCCTATTTTGTAAAGCGTCCCGCCCTTCAGAAGGAAGCGTGCTGACCTCATTCGTACCTTCCTTGCCTTGTCATTATTCTCAGGGTGTGTTCCTTCCTTCAAGTATTCGGTTATGGCATCCATCCAGCTGTGGCCGTATTTGTCTACGGGTAATACCTCTTGGGGTCTTTCGGTACTTGGCTGTGGTAGCACTTCAAAATACACGGATCATCCAAGGTCAGTGAAGTCAGAGGTGGCCAACTGCGATTGTGCGTCTGCACTAGCATTCTTCCTGTGGCACCTGCCTTATCTCGAAATCCTTGAAGATTGTTATTCTTTCTCGCACTGTCTTCAAGTACCCAGCCATCCTTTGTTCCTTGGCTTCGTAGTCTCCATTCACCTGTCATACCACAAGCTATGAATCACTATGCACCACCAGCTCCTGTACCATCAAAGCCTGAGCTAAATTAATTATGGCTATTAACGCTTCGTATTCTGCTTCATTGTTGGAGGCATCGAAGTCGAACCATAGGGCGTACTCTATCTTGAAACCTTCGGGACTGACCAATATGATTCCTGCACCGCTTCCTGCGCTGTTGGAAGCACCATCCACGTACAATGCCCAAGCCTTTTCTCTTTGGTCCTCAGCAAACTCCTGGGGGTCATCAGGGAGCGTCGTCTTGGCATGTGCTTTAATTGCGGTTCTTGGTTTGTATTGGATGTCGAATTCTCCCAACTCTATAGCCCAGTTTACTAGGCGACCGGACATATCCGGCCGCTACAGTATCTTCTTCAAGGGCTGGTCTGTGAGTATGCATACCGTATATGATTGAAAGTAGGGCCTCAGCTTTCTTGCCGCTGTTACTAGGGCATACGCCACTTTCTCCATCTTTCTGTATCTTGTTTTGGCATCTAGCAGGGTTCGGCTGACGTAGTATATTGGCTGTTGTTGCCTTCCTTCTTCCTTCGTCAGTACTGCGCTTACCGCCACTACTGATACAGCAAGGTACAGCTGCAAGGTATCCCTGGTGTTTGGCTTCGTCAGCAGTGGGGGTGCGGCCAGGTACTCTTTCAGTTGTTCAAAGGAATTTTCGCACTCCTCCGTCCATTGGAACTTTTTGGTCCCCTTCAGGGTTTGAAGAAGGGGAGGCTGTCAGCCGACCGAGACATGAATCGCCCTAAGGCGGCGACCCAACCTATTAGCTCCTGGACTTGCTTCACATTCTGGGGTGACCTTATATCCTGAATGGCTTGTATTTTCACCGGGTTGGTTTCAATTCCCCTCTCTGAGACAATGAAGCTGAGGAACTTTCCTGAGGCTACTCCGAATGCACACTTTGTCGGGTTCAGCTTCATGCCGTACCACCTTAGCACCTGGAATGCCTTTTCTAAGTCTTGAATGTGTCATTCCGCCTTCAGGCTTTTTACGAGCATATCGTCCACGTACACCTCCATGGTTTTGCCGATCATCCCCTTGAAGATTTTATTCACCAACCTTTGATAGGTGGCTCCTACGTTTTTTAGCCCGAAGGGCATGACTTCATAGCAGTACAGTCCTCCCTCGGTCACGAAAGATGTTTTCGGGACATCAACCTCTGACATCTTGATCTGATTGTACCCCGAGTATGCATCCATGAAGCTCAGCGCCTCATATCCTGCCGTGGCATCAATGAGGAGGTCTATTTTCGGCAGGGGGGTATGCATCCTTCGGGCAGGCTTTGTTCAAGTCGGTCAAGTAGATGCAGATCCTCCACTTTTTATTGCCTTCGGGACCATCACCACGTTGGATATCCACTCCGGGTATTGGATCTCGCGGATGAATTGGGCCTTCAGCATCTTCTCTACTTCTTCGTCTATTTTCTACTGCCTTTCGGGGGCAAAAGTCCTCTTCTTCTATTACACCAGCTTCTTCAACGAGTTAACATTCAGATAATGCTCTATTACCTCTCGATCTATTCCAGGCATGTCTGAAGCCGACCAGGCGAAGATGTCAGAGTTGTTTCGAAAGAATGAGACGAGTTTTTCTCATTGTTGCCTTGGCATTGTAGCTTAGATCTGGAATTACCGAGCGTTATCCTCCTCTTTGGCCTCGACTTGTACCAGATCCTCAGCCGGTTCCCCCCGTTGATAATTGGTGTCATCGCGCACATCTTCTATTGGGAGCGCCTCGCCCGCCTTTTCTCTATCTCACAAGGTAGTGGCATAGCACCTCCAGGATGCCTCCTGATCTCCTCGACATTCCCCGACAACGTTCTTGGTTGGGAATTCCATCTTGAGATGGGGTTTGGAGACGACAGCCTTTAGTAGGTTCAAACCAACCCTCCCTAGTATGGCGTTGTATGCCGAGGAAATGCCTACTACCAGGAAGTTGATCATGACTGTTACTTGGCAATCTCCAGTGCCGGCTCTTACTGGCAACTCAATCGATCCTTCCACTTTTATTGGGATGCCGGAGAATCCCTGCAACGGATGTTCGACTTTCTTCAACTTTCCCTCGTCCAGGCCCATCTTCTGGAAAGCCTTAAGGAATAGGATATCAGCTGAACTGCCGTTATCCACTAAGATCCTTTTCACTCTGCAATCCGCTATGGTCATGGTGACTACCAGGGCATCGTCGTGCGGAGTGTGCCTCCTTCCAGATCGTCGTCTGAGAAGGAAATAACCGTCCATGTCCTCGTCTTCTTGTTCGACCATTCAACGACATGTACGCTTCTCGCATAGGCTTTAGCTTTCCTGGTCGAGACTAAACTTTCTCCAGTGGCTAAGTCTCCACAGATTGTCGCTATAACCCTAGTTGGGCTCTTATTCTCATCCCGGAGGTGATGGTCAGCTTCCTCGGGTGTCCGGTCCCTTTGCCGTTCCTGATTGCCTCTGCGGGCTGGCCCCCTTCTTTCATAGCGGCCTCTGCCATCTCTCCGACGGTTGTCCCTACGGTCATTACCGTCTTGGGCATCCTTCTTTTCGCAGCCCACGAATTGGCCTAGATATCTTCTTCGGATCATTCCTTCTATTTCCCCCTTGAGGTGCCAACAATCTTCGGTGTCGTGGCCGTGGTCCCTATAAAAGTGACAATATCTGTCCATATTGCGTCTCTCGGGGTGCCGTCCCATCTTCCCTGACCACTTTATGGTTGTGGCATCCGGGGAGTCCTTTATCTGCATCAGTACATTCGTTCGTCTCCGGTTCAGGGGTGAGTATTTTTTGAACTTCCTTGGTGGATTGGGTGCCCGACCACGCTCAGACTTTCGTCTTTTGCCTTCTTCGGAGGGTTTGTCGTCGCCCCTTGAGATCCTTTTCCTTCCCGTGTTCCTTTTAGCTTCTTCATCGGCTTAGAGGGTTTCTTCCATATGGATGTACTTATCGCACCGAGCTCTCAGCTTGGCCAGGTTCCTCGGTGTATGCTTCTCCAAAGACCTTTTCAGCTCCTTATCCTTTACGCCTCCCAGCAGGGCTGTGAACTCTTCATTCGGGTCCAGACCTCTGATCGTGATCTTCTCTTGTTGGAAGCGTTTCATGTAATTTCGCAGTGATTCTCCTTCATGTTGCTTGACGTTGGTCAAGTTTAACGTAGTCTTCTGAAGGGGTTGGCTACCGGAGAATCCCTTCAAGAAGAAGTAACTTAGATCGTTGAAGCTGTGGATCGACTTCGTTGGCAGATGGTTGTACCATAGCCTTGCCGCTCCTTTGAACGTCAATGGCAGGGCGCGACACATAATGTTTTTCGAGACTCGATGGAACTGCATAGCGACCTTGAAGCCTTCCAGATGATCGACGGGTCCCCAGACCCATCGTAAGTGTCATACTTTGGCAGGCGAAATCCGATCAGGAGCGGGTCCCTCATGACCTCATCAGCTAGAGCCGTGTCATTAGTGAGGTATGGCTCGTGCAGTGTTATCAAGTCGGCCGCATAATTCGCGAAGTATTCGGCCGAACTGAATTTTTTCGAATTTTATCAAAAATTCTGACCGAATCCGAATTAAAAGTAAAATTCGATAAAATTCACGATTTTTTCAAAAGTGAATATAAAACGCGAATAATTCGGACCGAATCTGAATTAAACCGAATTATTCGGTCCACTTAAATAGTATTTAAAAAAAAATCAAAAAAATAAAACAAAAACAATAAAAAAAAACCCAATAAGCCTTTTTGACTGAATCCTTAAATTAATCAATCGAATTATTCCGAATAATTCTCCGCCTGAATAGTTCCCGAATCCGAATTTGCTAACTATGGGCTCGTGAGCTCCTGTCTGATTTTCTGCCACCTTCTTGATCTCATCTTTCAGGTCCAGGATCATTTGCTTTAACCCCGAGTCCTCGTGTCTCTGTTCGTCTCCTTGGCGTGGTTCCCCATGTCGATCTTCGGTGGCACGCCACGTCCTTCCCCTGGGTGTGGGGCTTTCCCTCATTGCTCGGTTTCAAAAATTATGACCGGACCTTATCGATCCTGTACTGCTCCGGTCCTCATCTCGAGCTCTCTCGAGCTGGATATGGGGGCCTCGCGGTGCTCCGTCGGTCTTCTGGGAGACATCTTTGGAGACCTCCTTCATTGCCTCGACCATTCGGTCATATTTGTCCTGGAGGGCTTCGAACTGCTCCCTCGTCACATATTCCTGCGCTTCAGGAGGGGACGGAGGATTACTATCTCCGCGCACTGAATATCCGGCCAAACACTGGTACCTCACGGAACCTTTTCGATCATCGTTCCCCCTTTCTCGTCCAATTTTCGTCGAGGGAGGGAGCCCTCTTGAAGGTTCCTCCTCCCCCATGTTCATGTTCGATGCTGCTCTCGTCTTCTTACGATTGTAGGTTTTCCCCACCATTACTGTCGTTTCCCACGGACAGCACCAATCTATTGCTACCAAAAATCCGTATGAGCTGATCCTGCACAAGCACAGACAGCAGAGGCCCAGAGCTTTGTCCGGGGTTAGTCCTCCGATGCTCAAATTAGAGATCGGCCGCACAGTTTTTACAGGAGTAATGGTGTGGGTTTTGATGCTTACCTTCTACATTCCTCTCAGGCCCTCTTATATAGCTCTTAGGGTTTAGGGTTTCCCCTTTCCTTGGAGGAGTCCTCCTCGGGCCCACCTCCTTTCCTTTTAAATTCCTACTCGGATATGTCCCATCCCCTTCGTGGGGGATATTCTCTTCACGCGGTTGACGTGGTAGAGTCCTTGCAGCCTCTATCAGGTGGGTGACACGTGTCCAGGTGGGCGATGCGTGTCCTTACCCTACTAGGCAATCAATTTGGCCGTATCACTTCCCTTCTTTGGTAGATCTAGAAGGCTTGGAATAACGCTATTTCCAATCTTGTCAACCCAGCTTTATCTTATAAAATGATTGTCATTAATGTGTTGGTTAAGGAAGACCACACTTTTGTTAGCTTTGCTGAGCAAAAAATGTTTTCATCCAATCTGTATTTGTGATATTTTCCTTCTAGACCCTCAACAGGCCTTTCTCTCATCATCTTATTTTTACTGATGGAGCCTGGACAACCTCTTTAGGAAAAAGATGTAAAGGTGTGATAATTAATTTCTCTTGAAGGGAGTTTGTTGTTAGCCGTAAACATCATATTTTGTCACCCCAGAAGGGCTAGATGATGATGAGTCAGAATTCCCCTAGAATGTGAGGGATCCTTTATTTATGGTGCCAAATTTTCTTTCTTGTTAAGGCAGTAATCTATGCATGCATGCTGACTTAGGAGGTTTTAGTTTATTGAAAAATGTTTTCAAAACATAGTAATTGGCTTTGACATATTTATATTGAACCAAGACAACTCAAAGACCATAGATTGATCCTGGTTTAAGCAAATGGCTCAACTGGATTAGAGCTCGGATATCAACCTAAGTCAATTTGACCCAAACTCTGGACGGAGTCATCTGACTCGATAGATGCCATTTCACCCCTTAGACAACATCAGCCGAATGTCTACTTGTACCTGCGAAATTGTAGGGATTCTCCAAATCTGTACGTGAGATCTCTCTCATATCTTTTCTTTGCCAACTAAGGTTGCACCTAGACATGTTCCAAGACCCTAAAACCTTAAGAAATAAAGGAAAACTTTGTCTTTTGTTATTGAAGAATTATTTCTTCCCATATAGAATCATATTTGCCCTTTTCACGGTGGAAAAAAATCTCACATAAATTAAAGCAAAGGGAACTTTCCTTGGTCGACCAAGAGGTGTCAAGGTTATAAATAGATGATGCCTCTCACATTTTGAGAAGTTCCGCTACAATAAGCGAAGTTTGGTCAATTGTTTTGATGACTTATAATGCTTTGGAAACAAAAAGCAATAGTACCACTCCAAAACGTGGATTCAAATGTGAGGTTGGATTGTGCAATTTAGCTTAATCAACTTGGGATCAGAGGAATATGACTAATTCAATCAATATTGTCTATGCAAAAAAAAAATCTGTTGAACAGATCTATTTACCATTTGTTTAATTGTTAAAACATAGCTAAATATCTATGGATTCTAAATTTCAAATCTCCATCTAAACATGTGGGAACTCATTGCAGCAACACAAAAATTAGAATTTAAGCACAACTGTTCTATAATCGAGCTCATATTTTCTGATACATTTCGTAACCCCAAAAATGACCCTTTCCCTTGGAGAAAGAGGGAAAAGGAATTTACAACTAGAGGGAGGTTGAGAGGTACCTTTTATGATCACTCTGGTAATTATGGACCAGGGTTAAGTTTCTTGGTTGGTAAAATTCATTTAATCAGAGTGTCTTTTGAAGTTCCCGACCTGTAATCCATAGAATATCGGATGCTTACTTTGAATGATATTCTCCAATAGAAGTTGTTCACGTTACACACCCACCGACCCCACCCCAATGTCACCATTAACTCTTATCATATTCTCCAATGTATGCTTTCTCCAATGCATAGCATAGATAAAGAGGTAGAGATATTGAGGGTGCTTATTGTACCCACCCCCAATGCATAACTGTTAACTCTATTTTTAATGGTTCACTTCCCATATATCATGACTATTCCTTCTCATCACGTCTTCCTTTTATTGGTCCTGATTTGTGAGTTGTGAGGATTCTTGGCAATTGGTTTTGATACACTTAGTCAACTCGACTGTGGATCATACTGACTTAGGGCGACGCTAGATGTACTCCATCCAATGTCATTTGTATCCAAGCCGACAATGGCCAAAGTATAAATTTCAAATGTCAGGAAGCAAAATGTGTTGGCTCTATGAAATTGTAGGGATTTGGTAAATCTTCGTTATATCTCGACCTAATCTCCTACTTGATAACCAATATCTCGACCTAATCTCCTACTTGATAACCAAAGCATGCACTTAGACATAATTAGGGGTGTCAATTCTTAAACCGAACCGGTAAAACCGGCCAGACCGAACTGATAACAACACGGACCGGATCAAACCGAAGCCTTATTGGGTTGGTTTGGTTTGGAGTATTGCAACCTCAAAACCAAACCGAACCGCACCGGAAACCAGATGAACCCGAAACCAAACTGAAACCGACTCAAAACCCAGACCGAAACTTAAACCAAACCGGTAAGAAACCGAAACACTCCAAAATTCATTAAAAAAATCAAAATTTGCATAGTTTTGTAAACATTTGTATGGAAAGTCGAATCCAAACTGGACTAAAAACCAAAACCAACCCAGTTACAAATCGATTTAAGAAACCGAAGACAAACCGAAACCACACAAAAACTGACTCAACCCAGACCAAAACCGATCCGGACCAACCGATTGACACCCCTAGACATAATATAGACCCATAGGACACCTAAAAGATTTTAGAAAACCCATGTGACAAATGTAAGCATTTGTCCACCCCTTGGGAATATATACATTTTATATATTGATTTCGAAATCTCTCCCCAAACAGAAAAAGAGATCACCCTACACATGGAAGCATTCCTCACGTTTTTTGATAGATCATATAGTCTCCAAGCTATAAATACCACACCCTCTCATGTTTTGGGGAGACCGTAATAGTTCAAGCCATCATTATTGAGGAGATTGACCCACTTGAATCACGTATAGGAGTTGTGTTGTACTTGGCATCAATTCTAATTTGCACTTTGAATACCTGAGCCCATGCCCTTCCATCCATCAAACACCACTCATGGAACTTGTAGAGTGATGAATCTATTTTCTCTTCAATTTTACAGTACAGTATTCCAGTTTTGTGCATTCATTTATTGTACTTCTACTGAGAGCAACTCATTATTGTCCCTGGTAGAGCAACAATTGAAGTGCAATTGGTTACATAGTTTTCCGTACCTCATTTTACAAAACTTCTTTCTTCACAGACATAAAATAGCATTTCATATATCTTTTATATATATATATATATATATATTCGACAAAAGATATATGAAACTTGAGATTTTGAACCATTGAATCTCACATTGCAGGCCATTGAAAAAAAAAAATTCTTCTTAGAAAGTGTATATCTCAATGTTTTTTACACTTTTACCCAACTTGGTTTTCTTAGATTTTTATATTTCTTTTTATAATTTTTACTAATAGCTTTCTCAGTAGGCCTTTCTTTTTAGTAAATTTTATTTATTTTTCCTTGATGAGATGATCATTGGTTGTGTGCATCTTATGATCCTAATCTCTATATCCATGACGCCATGTTAGGGATAGCCTCACCATGTTACATAAGATGAATGTTAGGTCTAACTTTGTCTTGTTTCTCAACATGCCAATATGTTTGCTTTAGATTCCGCATATTAACCATGTAGAGCAGCTGAATGCGTGTATGTGGATTTGATGATTCTCTCTTTTATGCATTTTTGTCATGTTTTTTCTTTCAATATATGTGTGATATTGATGCATATATGATCAAACCTAGTTGTCTCATTCAACAATAATATGTTATTACCTGGATTTTAAGTTTGGTTTTTACCGGGTGGATCGAAATGCCTAATCCCTTCTTCGGTCTGTGACTTAATATGAACTCCAACTTATGGTTAGACAGTTCAATGGATTCATTTATAATTCAATTAACAATGGGTCCTCGACTCTAATCCAAATGGCGACTATTAGTCAATAGAGACCGTCAGATTTATAGGGTCCGTTAAACTCCACTAGTCCCTCACAGGTAGTTTTGTAATTTATATCATGATAATATGCTAGGTAGATTTCTCTCCTTGATATCATCATGTTTGCTTTAATTTTTCAATATTCTGACCTTGTATAGTTACCTGGATACATGTAAGTTGATTTCACCCCTTCTCTTTTATGTTTTAGTCATATATGTCTAGATGAGTGTGATGAATATTTATAGCATGTTTATATCGTTCTCGTCCCATTCATAATACATAAATAACTAAGGTTTAAGTTCAATTTTTATTGGGTAGATCGAGGTGCCTAACACATTCCTCGGACCGCAACCTGCTATAAACCCTAATTCATAGCTAGATAGTCTAGATGGAGTCATTTCTTTTATTTCTAATTATCGGTCTTAGACCTTAATTTAGGTAGTGACTCCTAGTCAATAGAGACTTCTGGAACCATATCACATTTTTTCTAAGGAGAGTTCCGCAAAACCTGTTGTCCTCACACTGCTAAGTGTAAAATGGGAATGAATTTTTTTGGTGCTACTATGGAGGTAGAGTCCATTCATGACGAGGTTCTTATAACCTTGAATCTTCGGCTTGGGGTTCTAACGATCTTGTTATAAGCATATAATAGATAAGGTTTATAATTTTTTGTTATGGAAAAATGATGTATACACTAGCAAGATATAATAGAATCTTATACACTAGCATATTATTAATCGTCAGATTTCATTTTTCACATTATTCATTGTTGTAGCCCATTTTTTCCACCGTCACCAAACCTTTGTGTATGTGTGTGTGTATGTGTGTGTGTATGTGTGTGTGTCTCCCCATATCTAGCATTACAAACCACGCCTCACACTCTGCCCTCTCATCCTTCACAACTTCCTCCGCCTTATCAGCCACCACTGCCCCCATTACCCTCTCACCCCTCATCCCTCATCTCTCTCCCCTTGCTGCCCAAGCCTTGTCATTTCCCTTGCACACACGCCCTTGCCACCCCGACCCTAGTGTTACGTTGCCACGTCCCCCTCCCCCTCCCCATTGGGATTTATTTCTTCCTAATGGCACCAGATATATGCTTCTTATTCCTTTGTAACATAAACAAGTCATCACTATTCAAAATCAGTTCACATTCCTGATAGTAAGTGCAAGGAACTGAATCAAGTGATGAAATAACTAAAAACAGGAAAAAAAAATTACATGAAATATTTAATCCCACACGGATGAGGAAGTATTTCCAAACAAAAAGCAACAATACCACTCCAAAACGTGGATTCAAGTTTGAGGGTTGGATTGTGCAATTCAGCCTAATCAACTCGGGATTAGAGGAATATGATTAATTCAACCGATATCATGAATGCAAAAAAATCCGTGGAACAGGTCTATTTACCATTTGTTTAATTGCTAAACCATGGCCAAATAGCCAAAAAATTCGTAGTTTCAAATCTCCATCCAAATATATGGGAACTCATTGCAGCAACACAAAAGTTGGATTTCGAGCACAATTGTTTTCTGATCGAGCTCTTATTTTCTAATGCATTTCCTAATCCTAAAAACGATTGTTTCCTTGGGAATATTTTTCATTTGGGGTATCGAATATTGATCAAGGTTCTAAAACTCAGATCGTTAAAGGTCGATACCATTCTGATATTGTTACTACTGAAAATCCGTATGAGGCTAGGCGCCGATCCTGCACAAGCACAGAAGGCAGAGGCCCGGAGGTATCTTCGGAATTAGTCCTCTGACGCCCAAGTTAGAGACCGGTAGAACAATCTTTTTCCCAGGAGTAATGGTGTGTGTGTTTTGACTTACCTCCTCTGTCTTTTAGGGTTCTTTCTTATAGGATTACCCCCTTTCCGAGTCCTACTGGGATACGTCTCCCTACCTTGTGGGGATCCTTCCCTATTAGGGTATCTCCTCCTCCTTCTTACGTCGTTAGAGTCCTTTGCGCTCCTCTCTCGGTTCCGTGGGACTCCAGAGTCCTGGCCGTGGTGAATATCCTTCGGCGGGGTGCCACATGTCCCTTCCTAAGATGCCACGTGCCCTTGCCTCATAGGATAACTAATTTGGGCGTATCAGAAGCCCCCTAACTGCCACTAAGAAACCCTTCTAGTGGGAGTAATCATGCCTTTCTTTTCCCCCTCTTCATGCTCCTTCGACCCTCTTCATCTTGATTCGGCCTTCGTCCTATCTGAGGTAGGGGCCTTCGGCCAGGTTTGCTCGGCCTTGATCGGAGCCCCCAACCGAGGTAGTGACCTTCAATCAGGTCTGCTCGGCCTTGCCTGAGATCTCAACCTAGGTGAGAACCTTCAATCAGGTCCGCTCAACTTTGGCTGAGCTCCCAACCAAGGTGAGGACCTTCGGTTAGGTCCGTTCGGCTTTGGCCTGAGCTCCTAACCGAGGTAAGGACCTTCAGTCAGGTTGCTCGGCTTTAGCCTGAGCCCCCAACCGAGATGAGGACCTCCGATCAAGTCTGCTCGGCTTTAGCTTAAGCCCCTGACAGAGGTGAGGACCTTAGTTAAGGTCCGCTCGGCTTTGGCCTGAGCCCCCAACTGAGGTGAGGACCTTCGATTAGGTTCACTAGGATTTATCCTGAGCACCCAACTGAGGTAAGGACCTTCGGATAGGTCTGCTCAGCTTTGACCTGAGCCCCCAACTGAGGTGAGGATCTTCGGTTAGATCTGCTCGGCTTTAGCCTGAGCCCCCAACCGAGGTGAGGACCTTCGGTCAGGTCCGCGACTAGTACAAACCTCGGGAGTAGCTATTGATGACATGGCGGAATCATTAATGCTCGGGTAGTCGTATCATTTTTCTTCCTTTTATAAGGAGTGGGGGTCCATTTGTGGGTCACTTTTGTTTTTCCTTCGGAGAGCTTTCCTTCGGTTTTGGTGCTTTCTTTGGAGAGCTTCCCCTCGGTCTTGATTTCCTTTCCCTTATCACCTCATCTTGTTCATAAGTACCATATCCAGTTTGTCTGGGTATAGTCCCTCGTACTCCAGGAGGACAATGTCCAACCGAAGGGGTCGAAGCCCAGGGGGATCTATGTCCTCGGGCTCTTCCCCCGACCCTCCCTCGTCCCACAAGTTGTCGTCCACGGCCTCACCATCCGGGTCCGAGGGTGGCTCAAACGGTGAGGGTTTCAGAGAGAGGGTGCTTGAGTCCCGAGCCCTAACCCAGGACTCCCTTGAGGTGGAAGCTCTCAACATTGTTTCCACCATGGACGAGCTTGAGTTAGGGAAACTGAGGGCCTCCTGTAGTATTTCAGATGCTTTTGTGCTTTGGCTGTCGAAACCGACAGACCAAGCCAGCTATTGGAACCCCGAAGAGCTATGCTTGTACAAGGAGGCTTTCAAGGCCAACCTTCGGCTCCCTTTCCACCCCTTTTTTGCCCGAGTGTTTTGACACTATGGGATTTGTTTGACCCAGCTAACGCTGAAAGGATGGCGGCATATGTTAAGCTTTGTCATCCTCTTCTCTAGGCATCAAAGGCCCCTTTCCCTCCCCCTCTTCGTCAATTGTTTCCTCCTCTAGGCCAGTAAAGGGCTTTCGGGCTGGTACTACTTCAGCCCTCGGAAAGACCTTTGACTACTGAACGGTTACCCCACATCAATCCACAGCTAGAAGGAGAAATTCTTCTTCATGAGGTCGTCGGAGGGGGTGCCCTTCGGTACTGTCTGGGACATCCCCGATCTGAGGACGGTGAACTCTACTCTTGACCTTCTTAGGATAGACCTGGAGTCAATGGCGATGGCGATGGCAACGCGACAGGACACTTGTCCTCCTGTTAGGTCTGATAGTTTTAAGTCAGACGCCATCTTGTTCAGATTCGGGCTTAGCCCAGATGAGTCTTAGGCCTATCCAAGTACATTTGGCATCAGAGCCTCATCCTTCGTACTAACTTCTTTCGTGTCCTTTTGTAATGCAAATCTCTAGGGCTGAAGCTAGGGCCGTTGCAGCAGAGAGGCAGGCCCAAATAAGGGGGGCCAAAGCACGGGATACGCAGCAGCAGCAGAAGTAGAAGAGGAAAGAGAAGAAGAAAGGGGCTCCCACCTTCGAGGTTCCCCCTTCCAAGAAGAGGGCTAGGGTCGAAGGACCCAGTATTGATGCAGTCCAAGCCCTCGCTGCTCCGGGCCATAATGTATCGGCTGCCCTAGATACTTCTCGGGTGATTGACTTTTGAAGTCCGAGGGTCACCCAGGTTCGAGCGGAGGTTGGCTTCGTCCCCCGTTGGTCTGTCAAGGAGGACAACACTCTATCCGTCGGGCGTCCAGCCTGGGAGTTAGTATAGAAGAGCAGCCTTCCTCGAGATGCTATCAAAGCTCAATGCCAGGGGACGGCAACTATAATAACTAACGCCTGCATCTTTATGGTGGGGGTAAGCTTCGGCCTTTGGCCTCGTATTTATTATAATTGCGATGTTCCAACTATCGGTGTCTTACGCAGGCTCAGAACCAAGTGGGTCGGCTAGAGATCCGGGTCGAAGACCTTGAGGCTTCCGAAGGGAAGAAGTCTACCCTTCAGAATGAGCGTTCGGTCCTCCTCGAGAAGGTGGAGCACCTGGAAGCCGACCTTCTTCACACTCGCCAGGAATGCGATCGGAAGCTTACAGAGCTGAAGGCATAGATAGTGGCCAGGGTTCAGGAGGCCGAGGTCCGAGGAGCTGATAGATACAAGGCCTTTGAGGACTTTTGGGAGGAAGTCAGGCGTACCATCACCCCCGGGTTTATGATGGGTGCTACTGAGGTTTGAGACTGGGTCCTTGAGCACTACTTGGAGATCTCCTTCGAGGATAGCTGGCTCATTTTTGAAGAGGAGGGTGTTAAAGCTGCCCTAACTGCTACCGAGGTGGTTGACGACGAGGGCGGTAGCGAGGAAGAAGAGGTTTAGCTACAATGTGAGGTGCCTCTGACTTCGGGCCATAATGGCTCTGATCGGGAGACTCTCCACCATGCCGAGGATGAGGCCCTGAACCCAACAGATGCCCCCTGAGGCTGCCTCTTTCGTGTTCCTTCCAACCTTCAGGCTAAGCTTCGGATCTGGAGGCTTCTCTCTTTTGTTTGTGGCCTTTGGGTGTAATTTCAGCCTTCGGGCTTTCTAATGTAATCTCAGCCTTCGGGCTTTCTAATGTAATCTCAACCTTCGAGCTTTCTGATGTAATCTCAGTCCTCAGGCTTTTTTGATGAATGAATGCCCCAACTCCTTTGGACACCTTTGCTCCTCGCCCTTTTTTATTTTAAGTCCACTAAGGGATCTTTAGCCCGTCAGTATTTTCTCCTAAGTGTAATATGTGCCTCTACCTGTCTTAGTACCAGGCTTGGTCATGTTGCGTCGGTCGGTCTGAGGGTAGGAACCTTGAAGGGAGGCCTTGCACAAACCGAATTTCACCAAGTGTTAGTGTTTCCCTTCAGCTCCAGCCGAGGGAGCTTTCCTTATATGCAGAGATTTGGGGGGAACCGTTGACCTGTTCGGCCTTAGGTCGAACTCCCAATCGAGGTAATGACCTTCAGGTAATGGCTTTTGATCGTGTTCCCTCGGCTTTGTCCTGAGCCCCCAATAGAGGGGAGGGCCTTCGATTAGGACCATTGAGGTGAGGACCTTTGGTTGGGTCCCTCGGTCGTGGCCTGAGCCCCCAACCAAGAAATATTCCTTAGAGACTTGTCCAAATTCAATTTTCGTAAACCAACTTATATATTTTTCGTAATAAAAATCCTTCGAAGCACTCGGGGGTGAAAAACTACAAACTAAGACTATTTTAAGAAGCAAAAACAAAAACTAAGTAAATGTGCCTGCTCCGACTACTGATAAAATTTCCTCAGGTTTTTTGAGTTCCATAATCGGGGTATCCTTTCTCCCCCTGTAGTCTCCGGATGATAGGACCCTGGTCATATTATCCTGGTGACTCTATAAGGCCCTTCCCAATTTGGAGCCAACTTTCCTTGATGCTTTGAGTCTGATATCTTCGCCCTTCTGAGGACGAGGTCACCTATTCTGAACTCATTTCTTCAGACTTTAGAATTGTAATGCCTCGCAACCTTTCCCTGGTAGGCGGTGATCCTTTCTTGTGAGGCTTCTCGTACTTCATTCAGGAGGTCTAAATTAGGTCGAAGCCCTTTATCATTTTCTGTTTCATCATAGTACTGGACTTGATGGGTCGTGGCTCCTACCTCTACTGAGAGCATAACTTCGGTGCCGTAAGTTAAATTAAAGGGTGTTTCTCTGGTGGCAAACCTCTCAATCGTGCGGTAAGCCCAAAGGATGTTGTGTAGCTCTTCTACCCATAACCCTTTGGCATCATCTAGCCCTTTCTTTATTCCTTGAAGTAGGGTACGATTGGTTACCTCTGTCAACCTGTTGGTTGACGGGTAACCAATGGATGTTTTCCTGTGGTCGATTCCAAGGGCTTCACAAAATGAGTCAAAATTTGAGTTAGCGAACTGAGTTCCATTGTCCGTTATCACCACCTGGGGGATCCCGAATCAATAGACCACCGCCCTCTCGAAGAAGTTCCTTATATTCCTTTTGGATATTGTAACCAGTGCTTCAGCTTCTGCCCACTTCATGAAGTAATCTACCACCACCACAACAAACTTTCTTTGCCTCGTGGCCAGGGGTAATGGGCCCAGGATGTCCATTCCCCACATGGCAAATGGTATCGGGCTTGACAAGGAGGAAAGCTCAGTAGCATACTACCTAGGGACGGCGGTGAACATCTAATTCTTAACGCACTTCTTGATGAATTCCTCTACATCTTTCCTCATGGTCGGCCAAAATAGGCCCTGCCTCAGTACTTTGTGGGCTAAGGCTTGGGCTCCCAGATGTTGGCCACATATCCCTTCGTGTATTTCTCGGAGTGTATATTCGACGTCGACGAGGCTCAGGAACTTAAGGAATGGTGTGGTGAACCCTATCTTGTACAACGTCTCGTCCTTCAATAAGAACCGTGCTGACCGCATTTGTACCTTCCTCACCTCATATTTGTCTTCAGGGAGCACTCCTTCCTTCAGGTACTTGATTATGGCATCCATCCAATTAGGGTCGTTCTCATCGATGGGTAACACCTCTTGGGAACTTTCGGTGCTTGGTTGAGGTAACACTTTAAAATACATCGATCGTATCAGGTCCATGAAGTCAGAGGTGACCAATTGTGACAATGCATCTGCGCTGATGTTCTCCGCCCGTGGCACCTGCCTTACCTCGAACTCCTTGAAGGCTACCACTTTCTCTCACACCGCCTTCAAGTATTCAGCCATCCTCTGTCCCTTAGATTCATAGTCTCCATTCACTTGCCGCACCATGAGCTACGAGTCATTGTGCACCACCAACTCCTGCACCATCAAAGCCCACGCCAGATTAATTCTAACTATTAGTGCTTCGTACTCAGCTTCATTGTTGGAGGCACTAAAGTCAAACCGTAGGGAGTACTCGATCTTGAATCCTTCGGGGCTGACTAGTATGATCTTTGCGCCGCTTCCCACTCGGTTGGATGCACCATCCACATATAATGTCCAAGTCTTTTCTGTCCGAGCCTTGACAACCTCCTGGGGTTCATCTGGAAGCGTTGTCTCGGCTATGAAGTCGGCTAGTGCCTTTGCTTTTATCACAGTTCTTGGTTTGTATTGGATGTCAAATTCTCCTAACTCTATCACCTAGTTTACTAGGCGATCGGACGTATTCGGCCTCTGAAGTATCTTCTTCAGCGGGTTGGTTTGTGAGCACGCATACCCTGTGTGATTGAAAATAGGGCCTTAGCTTTCTCATCGCTATCACCAGTGCGTATGCCACCTTCTCCATATTTTTATATCTTGTTTCTGTGTCAAAAAGGGTTCGGTTAATGTAGTATATTGGCCGCTACTATCTTCTTTCTTCCTTTATCAGTACCGTGCTTACCGCCACTACCGATATAGCTAGGTATAACTGCAAAGTATCCCCGATGTTTGGCTTCATCAGTAGCAGGGGCATCACTAAGTACTCCTTCATATGTTCAAAGGACTTCTCAGATTCCTCTGGTCATTCAAACTTTTCGGATCCCTTCAAGGCTTTGAAGAAAGGAAGGCACTTGTCAGCCGACCGAGACATGAACCATCCTAGGGCGGTGACTCTGCCTGTCAGCTCCTGGATTTGCTTCACATTCTGTGGTGACCTCATATCTCGAATGGCCTATATCTTCATTGGGTTGGCTTTGATCCCCCTCTCCGAGACAATGAAGCCAAAGAACTTTCCCAATGCCACTTCGAATGCGTACTTCATTGGGTTCAGCTTCATGTCGTATTCCCTCAGTACTTGGAACACCTTCTCTAAGTCTCGGATATGGTGTTCTGCCTTAATACTTTTCACGGGCATATCATCCACGTACACCTCCATGGTCTTGCCGATCATTCCCTTGAATATCTTGTTCACTAACCTTTGGTCAGTGGCCCCTGCGTTTTTCAGCTCGAAGGGCATTACTTCATAGTAGTACAGCCCCCCCTTGGTCACGAAGGATGTCTTCGGGACATCGACCTCACACATCTTGATTTGATTGTACCCTGGTATGCATCCATGAAGCACAGCGCCTCATGCCCTGAAGTGGCATCGATGAGAAGGTCTATCTTCAGCAGGAGGTAGCTGTCCTTTGGGCAGACCTTGTTTAAATCCGTGAAGTCGATGCAGATTCTCCACTTCTCGTTTGCCTTTGGGACCATAACCACTTGGCCTTGACCAACTTCTCTATCTCCTCATCCATCTTCTGCTGCTTCTCAAGAGTGAAGGTTCTCTTCTTTTGTCGTATCGACTTCTTGGTCAGGTCGACACTCAGAAGATGCTCTATTACCTCTAGGGCTAAGTCATGCATGTCTGAGGCTGACCGGGAAAAGATATCAGAGTTGTCTCGGAGGAACAAGATGATCTTTTCTCGTTGTTCACTTGGCATTAAGGCCCCAACTTGGAATTGGCGAGTGTTATTGATGAGCACATTTATGTGTGAAATCTAAGGTAATAAAACATGCATTTTGTATATTTAAAATGGAGCTACCTTGGGTTTTACTCTCTTTTTGTAGGTTTTGTATTTTAAAGACTTTAAGCATTATCGGGCGTCATATCTCTCCAACAACAACTACCTAGTATAGTTGGTGAGCTATGGTGTGTAAAATTTCCTTGCTCACCAAGATGTCTCAAGTTTGAATCTCATGGTTGTCTTTTTTTAAAGATTTTTTTTGAAGATTTCTTACTTTTCACTCACTTAAAGCACTATAGGCATGGAGAGAATTTTCACATCAAATTAGAAGCAAGGAAAATCGTGAGAGGGGTTTCCTGTTCTCTCTCCTCCACATCATCACCAAAAGATTGTCCAAATCACACAAAGCAAGAAGGAAAATCGTCCCTTGGAGGGAGAAAAAGAAGAGACAAATAAATTAAAAAAAAAGGAAAGAAAATAAGCAAAAAAAAATTATAGGAAATTTCTCCAAGTTTATTTCTCTCTTTTCTCTCCTCCACCTTAGCACTTTTGGTCTCAAAAGATCTCACTACCAATTGTAGGTTTCTTCCTTTTAGTAAAGAGAAATTTGTTACCTTACCTCCCCATTTCCTATAAATACAACTCATGTAAGAGAAGGGGGGACAATTCATTCTTCTTCTAGAGTTTTTCTTTTAGTTGCTTTATCTCTTTCTCTAGTTTTCTCTTTCTCTAGCTCTAGTTTTAGGTTTATGCTTTAAACACTTTTATAAGTTCTTTTTATTCAATTAATGCAAGTACTTTTGTTTTTTATTCAGCCTTTTATTTTTATTATTTAAGCAATTCAAGTTGTAATTTTCAAGTTCTAGTTCTAGGCTAAGTTCTAGGTGACAAGAACAAGCTATGAAGCATGTCTTTCAAGTTCAATTTATTTTTTCTTTAGATTTGTTTTATCTAGTAGTAGAAATTTCAAATTTTTTTTATTCCAGATCTAGTTTTTAGTACTGGTAGTATCTCAAATAAATCAAGTTTTCAGTTCAAGGGTTGAAGTTCAAGTAAGTAGGCTCATTCAGTAGTCTTCTCTCCCCCCTCTCATTACCTCTTCTGACTACTCTTTCTTTCTTAATTTAGGATTTTAATTTCAGTCGTTACATTATTGCTATCCCTTTCCCCCAAGGTTCATGGCTAGTGTATGTGTTGGCTTTGCCCTTCCAAGCCATAGAATCATTAATTCATTATTTTTATTTTAATTGTCTCCCTTTCCCTAAAGCCAAGTAGAGTAATCCTTATAAGAGTGACTCTCGAGTCAAGTAGGGAAGCTCATATTATGATGCATCCCTCGGGCTAAGTAGAGAAACCTACTTGTGAGTCTCTCTCTAGTTTTATCCCATTTCTTTTACTTTATTTTTATTTCAGTATTTTTTTCCTTTATTATTTTTTTTAATTGCGTGGGTTGTTTATTTTCAGTTATTTATTTAATTTTAATTACGTGGTTTGCGTCTTTAAATTCTTAGATGACGAATGGTTAGGACGGTAATTAGAATTAAATCACAACCATTAATCAGTTTACTTTCGTATTATTAAAAGAAAAAAAAAATAAAGTGGTTGCTCTCCCTGTGTTCGACCCGTAGCTACACTGATCGGTACGCTTGCAGTTACATTTTAAAATCTCAAACAAATTTTTGGCACTGTTGCCGGGGAGACAGTTCCATGTTATTTTTTTCTTTCTTTTGGTAAATCGGAGTGCTTTGTTTGCTTTATTTTGTTTTTCCTTTTCTTTTGTTGAATTCCTGAGAAGAACAACCTGCAATAATAATTGTATCGGTGGAGGTCGCCATACCTCACAGTATGATAAATACAGGTTTCGCCTTATAGTAGTACCTCAGGAATTGACCTGAGCAACCCCAGATCCCTACCAGTAAGCTCCCAAAAAGCTAAAAAAAATCAAAAATAAAAAAAATCATAAAAAAAAAAAGTTTTTGCTATCCATTCTTTTGTGCTTATCTTACTCTAATTATGGGTAGTTTTCTATTGCATGAATATTAAGTGGGTACGTAATACTAAGAATCGGTTAGAAAGAATAGATCAAACAAGTAGTAACCATATACGTTTGCTCTTTTTAAAACCTTTCAATATGGGAGACCAACATCAAAATCCTTCACCTAAATCTCTAAAAGATAGGTTCTACCCTGCTAGAACAGCCCAATCTTCTTGCATAGTTCTACCACAAGCCCAGGGCAATAATTTTGAACTCAAATCTCAATACATCACTATGTTGCCTCACTTCCATGGGTTGATCTTTGAGGATGCATATCTATTTCTAAGGGAATTTGAAGAGTTATGTGTTCTAATTAAGATCCTATAGCTTTCTGATGATGCTGTTAAGCTTAGGTTTATCACTTTTGCATTAAAAGACTAAGCTAAGAAGTGGTTGTATGGGTTACCCACAAATTCCATAACCTTATGGGAATAGTTCACAGTTGTCTTCCTTAAGAAGTTTTTCCCAACTCACAAGACCAATAAGCTTAGAAGTGATATCCTTCAATTTAGGCAAGGGCCTAGTGAGTCCTTTTCCAAACTTATGGAGAAATTCAATGATCTACTCCAAGAATGCCCTCACCATGGCCTAGACCTATGGCATTTATGTCAAATAATTTATGAGGGTATTGATTACCCAACTAAACAAATGATAGAGTCTATGTGCCCTGAGGGATTCACATCCTTTACAAATGAAGGAAAAGCATGGGAATTTTTACTTGACTTAGCTGACAAAACCCGTGAGTGGGAATCAACCCAAGAGAGTGAAAGAACCATAGGAGGAAAAGGATATTTTGTGGATGGGATAGTAGCCAAGGAAGCCCATTTGGATAGCGTAATCAACAGAATTGAGGCTATTGTTCCTAGAAAGCCATCATTAGTCAATTTGGTTAAGATTTATACTTGGTGCCAGTCCCCTTGACATGTCATAGAAGAATGCCCCAACACCTCTGGGGGTACTTCTACTGATAGTGTTAATGCCTTATACCAGAATAATCCATATAGTAACACCTACAATCCAGGATGGAGAAATCACCTAAATTTCTCTTAGAATCAGGGCAACCAAGCAGGGCCTTCCAATTTCTATAATCAAGGTCAACCTGGACTCCAAAGGCCTCCCTTTGCACAACAATCTTTTTCCTAAAATACTTTTCCTATGTCAAATGTAGGACCTCAAGCTAGTTTTTCTAGGGCCTCTCTCCTATCATCTTATCAGCAACCTCCTGGGTTTACCAACACTAGAGAGGCAAGTAGAATAAGTGACTTGAAAAAAAATATGGCCCTCCTCATGACAAGCCATCAAAATCTTACGAGAGAACTCACTCAAGTTGTCTCAATTATGCATGAGAGGGAGAAAGAAACTTTACCCAGTCAACTAAAGTCTAACCCTAGGCATCATCAGTCTGTTAGTTCACAAACACCAACAAATGCACCACTGAATATAGTACAAGGTTAGACCCAACAAGAGCCCTCTAACCAATGTAATGTTGTTTATGCCCTTAGGAGTGGTAGAGAGTAACAGCAGAGCATTCCTAAATCTTTCTCATCTATTACTCCTGTTAACTTTCCTTCAGTTGAGGACACAAGTGTGCCGCTTGTTCCAGGTTCATCTGATGAACCTAAAGATTCTTTTGAAACTAAATATGATTTAGTTGAGGAAACTAAAAATGATTCTTCTGAAAAGGGCAAATCCCTAACAGTCCTTATGTTCATCCTATCCCATTTCCTAATCGCTTGGTACACAAAAAGAAGATTGCTTCCATTGATAAAATTTTAGAAGTCATCAAAAAGGTAGAAGTGAACATCCCTATTTTGAATGTCATTTCCTAGATCCCCGCCTATGCAAAGGTACTGAAAGATTTATGTACTCACAAACGTATCACTAGTGTGCCCAAAAAGACATTCTTGGTAGGTAACATTAGTTCCATAATTACTCAGCCTATAGCAGCCAAGTATAAGGAACCAGGGAGCCCTACCATATCTTGTGTCATAGGCAACACCTACATTGAGCATGCCTTACTTGACCTTGGCACAAGTGTGAATCTATTACCTTACCATGTGTACAAGCAACTTAGATTGGGAGAATTGAAAGCCACTAGAACTACTCTTCAATTGGAAAATAGGTCTATTAAGATTCCTAAAGGGATGGTTGAGGATGTCTTACTAAAGGTGATGGAATTTATTTTCCCTGTTGATTTCATTGTGTTAGATACCAAGCCCTTCTCAACCAAGGATGAGATCCCAATAATTCTAGGAAGACCATTCTTGGCTAACAGTAATGCATTAATCAACTGCTGGAATGATTTTCTAAGATTATCTTTTGGTAATCAAACTCCTGAGTTTAACATGTTTAGGATAGGCAAGCAACCACATATGGAAGAAGAGATCAATATGCTTGAGGATTTTCTGGATTTTTCTGATGATTTAGTTACCAGCTTTGATATTGATCTTGATTCAGAATTCCAAGAGTGTATGGATGAGTTGGATGATGATAGTGAAAATTTCTTTTCTGAAGTCTTGAGTCTTCACACACCTGTGGAGCCCTTAGAACCCCTTTCCAATTCTATTCCTAAACCCTTCATAGTTGAGCCCCCTATGCTAGATCTTAAGGAATTGCCATCTAATTTGAGGTATACTTTCCTAGGGCCTGACCAGACTCTTCCTGTAATAATTTCTTCAAACTTGACTTCTAGCGAGGAAGAAGAGTTACTTAAAGTGTTAAAAGATAATAAGAAAGCTCCAGGTTGGACCATAGCTGATATTAAGGGTATAAGCCCTTCTATTGTGCAACATCATATACATCTTATGGAGGATTCCAAACCATCCACGAAACCCCAAGGAAGAGCTAACCCAGTGATGATGGAAACCATTAAGAAAGAGATGTTAAAGTACTTGGATCATGAAATAATTTATCCTATTTCTGAAAGCCAATGGGTAAGCCCAGTTCACGTAGTGCCTAAGAAGTCTGGTGTGACTGTAGTTCCTAATGTCAATAATGAACTAATTCCAACCCGTGTCCAATCAGGGTGGAGAGTGTGCATAGACTACAGAAAACTTAATGTGGCAACCTGGAAGGACCACTTCCCATTGCCATTTATTGACCAGATGTTAGAGAGGTTAGCTAGACATGAATACTATTATTTTCTTGATGGATATTCTTGCTATAACCAGATCCCAATTGCTTTAGAGGACCAATATAAGACCACTTTTACATGCCTATATGGAACATTTGCTTACAGGTGTATGCCCTTTGGGCTTTGCAATGCCCCTGCTACGTTCCAACGATGCATGATGAGCATCTTTTCTGACATGGTCAAAAAAATTCTTAAAAGTATTTATGGATGACTTTTTAATTCATGGGAATTCCTATTCTGAATTTTTTCATCATCTTTCTCTAGTTTTGAAAAGGTGCATATCTAAGAATTTGATTTTAAATTGGGAGAAATGTCATTTCATGGTTAAATCTAGTATTGTTTTAGGCCATGTAATATCCAATGAGGGAATTAAGGTAGATAGAGCCAAAGTGGATTTAATTAATAATTTACTACCTCCTCAATCTGTTAAGGACGTCCGGTCTTTTCTAGGGCATGCGGGCTTCTACAGAAGGTTTATTAAGAACTTTAGTTAGTTAGCCCGACCTCTCACTTCATTACTTGCTAAAGATCAAACTTTTGACTTTTCTAAAAAGTGCCTAGAATCTTTCAAACAACTTAAGATGGAGTTGACCAATGCACCCATTGTTCAACCACCTGTTTGGACTGAACCTTTTGAACTGATGTGTGATGCTTCGGATTTTATCATAAGAGTGGTTTTGGGTCAAAGGATTAATAAGTTTCCCACTGTCATTTACAATGCTAGTAGGACCTTAAATGATGCACAACTCAATTATACAACCTCTGAAAAAGAATTTTTAGCGGTTGCGTTTGTATTAGAAAAGTTTCGATCTTACTTAGTTGGTTCATATGTGGTGGTGTATATTGATCATTCTGCTCTCAGATACTTAGTTCAGAAGAAGGATGCCAAAGCCCGTCTCATTAGGTGGGTTTTACTTTTATAAGAGTTTGAATTAGAAATTAGGGATAAAAAAAGAGTTGAAAACCTAGTTGCAGACCATTTATCCTGGCTTCCCAATTCCTTGACTGTCGATTCTCCAATCAATGAGAACTTTCCAGATGAACAATTATTTACAATGTCCAGTGAACCATGGTTTGCTGACATTGTCAACTTCTTAGTTTCAGGTGTAACTCCGGATCACTGGTCCACCCAAGATAAGTGTAGATTTCATTCCCAAGTTAAGCACTTTTTCTAGGATGATCCTTATTTGTGTAAGATATGTCCGGATCAAATTATCCAACGATGTGTTCCTGATCATCAGCAACATTCTATTCTCTTTTTGTCATGATCATGCATGTGGTGGACACTTTGGACCTAAGAAAACTGCTGCAAAGGTTCTCCAATGCGGATTTTATTGGCCCACTCTTTTTAGAGATGCTTTTGATTTTTGTAAGGCTTGTCCCGCCTACCAGCCTTTTGGCCGTATCAATAAAAGGAACATGATGCCCCTCAATCCTATTTTGGTAATTGAGATCTTTGATATATGGGGCTTCGATTTTATGGGACCATTCCCTAATTCCTTTGGGAATTTATACATACTTTTGGATGTTGAATATGTTTCTAAATAGATAGAGGTCATACCTTGTAAAACTAATGACCACAAAGTGGTAGTCCAGTTTCTAAAAGAGAACATTTTTTTCTGCTTTGATGCACCACGTGCAATAATTAGTGATAAGGGCACTCATTTTTATAATCGGCCTTTTGAGGCCCTAATGAAAAAGTATGGGATCACCCATAAGTTATCTACCCCTTATCATCCCCAAACTAGTGGCCAGGTGGAAGTGTCTAATAGGCAGATCAAACAAATCTTGGAGAAAACTGTTAATCCCAACTGTAAGGATTGGTCCCTTAGGCTCATTGATGCCTTGTGGGCCTATCAGACTACATTCAAGACCGACCTTGGTCAGTCTCCCTACCGTTTGGTGTATGGAAAAGCTTGCCACTTACCAGTTGAGTTAGAGCATAAGGCCTCTTAGGCTATCAAGAAGCTCAACTTTGATTTGTCTGATGCGAGAATTCATCGTAGGTTCCAACTATCTGAGTTTGAGGAACTTAGGAATGAAGCCTATGAAAGTTCTAGGATTTACAAGGAAAAGATCAAAGCTTTCCATGATAAGCACATTCTGTGTAAATCTTTTACAATTGGGGTTAAGGTCATATTGTACAACTCTCAATTACATCTTTTCCTTGGTAAGCTTAGATCCCGATGGGATGGCCCGTTTATTATCCATAATGTACATCCCCATAGGGCTGTAGAGATTTTGAACCCAGGAACAGGGGTAATTTTGAAGGTTAATGGTTAGTGTTTAAAACCGTTCCTCGAGTTTTCTACTACTGGTAGTGAAGAGGTCATGGATCTCTATGAACCTCTTTACATTGATGACTAAATTTTAATCAGGTATGGCCCCCTTGCATTGTCTTCGTTTTTAATTCTTTTCATGCATTGAGGACATTGCATGACTTAAGTGTGGGGGAGGGAAACCAGTTTCTATTTTTTTCACTTTGTTTTATTTATTTATTTTTTTTTGTTTTTTTTTAGTTTGCTAAAGGATGAAGTCCTACTTTGGCTTTTGGCTAATGATCATACCATTCGGTTGCTTCATTAATGTGCAAAATAAAAGTTTTGACTAAGGTACCCATTTTGAACGTATAAAAATCCTGTTGAGAAGAAAGAAACAAGCTTGTGTTTTGCGATGGGATATTTTTTTGAAAAATAAGAGACCCATGTTTTATAGTGTTGGACCATATGTAAGTCTGTGGGTTCCTTGTACTTTTGATTTAGAGTTGAGACATTCTTTTTAATTTCGAATGAGTTGACAAATACACAATTTAAAAAAAAAAAAATGTGAAATGTGGTATAAAGAAGAATAAGAGTTGATTCCCTTAGAACTAGACAGGTCATTACGTCCCAGGAAGCGTGGTGTCTTGATCGAAATTCCTAGGGAGGAAACTTTTAAAAGAACTCTAGCATCACTATCTTTGTGGGCAGTGATGCTACATAGTAACTTGGGTGTCTGGTGTTTGCTCCACTATGTCATTTAAGCCAAAAGCAGTGGAGTAGAATAGAGTTTATTAATGAAAAAAAAAAGAAGAAAAAATGTGCAAATGTTATTAATGCTTAGCAATATGTTTTGGTCAAAAACACTCTAATACCTTAGTCATTGGTTCCCTATTTCTTCACAAGTGATTTTACCTTAAGATAAAGATATTTTGGAAGAGACGAGGTGAGTTCCAAATTAAGAAATATGCTAGTGCCTGGAATTGATAAAGGATAATAAAAGTTCAAGTGTGGGGGTCCCTTGTAAGAAAAATTATCTTTGCTCCAGATCGGTATGAGCCTTACCATTAGCCAAGTTTAGGATTTATTTATTCTGAATTTTGGGTGTATATTCACTGCAAACACCCACGAGACACAACTCGTCCACTAGGGGTGACCTAGGGGTTTAAAGGCTTGTTTCACATGCTAAGTGCAACCGTGATTCCTACGAAAGTGAGTTTGGTTTTTTGTTTTATTCTTTTTCTTATTGTTTTGCTCGAGGACTAGCAAAGTCTAAGTGTGGAAAAATTCTGATAAGCACATTTATGTGTGAAATCTAGGATAATAAAACATACATTTTATAGAATGGAGCTACCTTAGGTTTTACTCTCTTTTTACAGGTTTTGTATTTTAAAGACTTTAAGCATTATCGGACATCATATCTCTCCAACAACAACTACCTAGTATAGTTGGTGAGTTATGGTGTGTAAAATTCCCTTGCTCACCAGGAGATCTTAAGTTCGAATCTTATGGTTATCTTTTTTTAGAGAATTTTATTGAATATTTCCTACTTTTTACTCACTTAAAGCACTAAGGGCATGGAGGGGAATCGTGGGAGGGGTTTCCTGCACAAGAAGAGAAAAAAAAAAAAATGGGAGAAATAAATCTTGTCCAAATCTTCTCTCTCCTCCACATCATCACCAAAAGATTTTCCAAATCATACAAAGAAAGAAGGAAAATTGTCCCTTGGAGGGAGAAAAAGAAGAGACAAATAAATAAAAAAAAAAAAAGAAAGAAAACAAGCAAAAAAAAATTATAGGAAATTGCCCCAAGTTTATTTCTCTTCTCTCTCCTCCACCTTAGCACTTTTGGTCTCAAAAGATCTCACTACCAATTGTGGGTTTCTCCCTTTTAGTAAAGAGAAATTTGTTACCCTATCTCCCCATTCTCTATAAATACAACTCATATAAGAGAAGGGGGGACAATTCATTCTTCTTCTAGAATTTTCTTTTAGTTGCTCTAACTCTTTCTCTAATTTTTTCTTGCTCTAGCTCTAGTTTTAGGTTTATGCTTTAAACACTTTTGTAAGTTCTTTTTATTAAATTAATGCAAGTACTTTTATTTTTGATTCAGTCTTTTATTTTTATTATTTAAGTAATTGAAGTTGTAATTTTCAAGTTCTAGTTCTAGGCTTAGGCTTAGTTCTAGGTGACAAGAACAAGCTATGAAGCATGTCTTTCAAGTTCAATTTATTTTTTCTTCAGATTTGTTTTCTCTAGTACTAGAAATTTCAGATTTGGTTTATTCCAGATCTGGTTTTTAGTACTGGTAGTATCTCAAATCGATCAAGTTTTCAGTTCAAGGGTTGAAGTTCATGTAAGTAGACTCCCTCAATAGTCTTCTCTCCCCCCTCTCATTCCCTTTTCTGACTACCCTTTCTTTCTTAATTTAGGATTTTAATTTCAGTCGTTACATTATTGCTATCCCTTTCCCCCAAGGTTCATGGCTAGTGTATGTGTTGTGTTGGCTTTGCCCCTCCTAGCCATAGAACCATTTTTTTTTTTTTAATATTCTCCATTTCCCTAAAGCCAAGTAGAGTAACCCTTGTAAGAGTGACTCTCTGGTCAAGTAGAGAATCTCATATTATGATGCATCCCTCGGGCTAAGTAAAGAAACCTACTTGCGGGTCTCTCTCTAGCTTTATCCTTTTTTCAGTATTTTTTTCCTTTATTGTTTTTTTAATTGCGTGGGTTGTTTATTTTTAGTTATTTATTTATTTAATTTTAATTACGTGGCTTGTGTCTTTAAATTTCTTAGATGACGAATGATTAGGACGTTATTTTAGATGTATATGTTTAGGACGGTAATTAGAATTAGATCACAACCATTAATCAATTTACTTTCGCATAATTAAAAGAAAAAAAAATTAAGTGGTTTTTCTCCCTATGTTTGACCCATAGCTACACTGATACGTACTCTTACGGTTACATTTTAAAATCTCAAACAATTATCCCCTTCTTCGACATCAACTTGTAGCTGCTCTTCTGCCGGTTCCCTCCTCTAATAACTGGTGTCATCATGCAGATCTTCTATAAGGAGCGCCTCGCCTGCCTTTTCTTTTCCCCATAAGGTGGTGTTGTAGCACTTTCGAGACGCCTCTTGATCACCTCGACAGTCGTCAACTCCGTTCTTGGTTGGGAACTTCATCTTAAGGTGTGGTGTGGAGACGACGACCTTTAGAAGGTTTAAGCCGACTCTCCCCAGTATGGCGTTGTATGCCGAAGTGATGTCCACTACCAGGAAGTTGATCATAACGGTTACTTGGCGGTCTCCAGTGCCAACCCTTACTGGCAACTCGACCGACCCCTCTACTTTAACTGGGGCACCCGAGAACCCTTGCAACGGGTGTTCGACCTTCTTGAGCTTTCCTTTTTTTAGGTCCATCTTCTAGAAAGCTTTAAGGAACAGGATATCAGTTGAGCTGCCGTTATCCACCAAGATCATTTTTACTCTACAATCGGTTATAATCATGGTGATTACCAGGGCATCGTCATATGGCTTCTGCACCCCTTCCAGGTCGTCATTCGAGAAGGAGATAACCATCCTCGTCTTTACCTTCTTGTTTGACCATTCAGCCACATGCACTCTTCTCGCATAGGCTTTTGCTTTCCTGGCCGAGATAGAACTTTCCCCAATGGTCAAGCCTCTAATGATAGTTGTTATAACCCTAATTGGGCTTTTATGACCATCCTAGGGGTGAGGGTTAGCTTCCTCGGGTGTCTGGTCCCTTTACCGTTCCTGATTGCCTCTGCGGGCTGGCCCCCTTCCTTTACGGCGGCCTCTGTCGTCTCTTTGGCGGTTGTCCCTACTGTCATTGTCATCTTGGGCATCCTCCTTTTTGTGGTCCACGAATCCAGCTAGATATCCTCTTCGGATCATTCCCTCTATTTCTCCCTTCAGGTGCCAACAATCTTCTGTGTCATGGTCGTGGTCCTTATGGAAGTGGTAATATTTGTCCATGTTGCGTCTCTCAGGATGTCATCCCATCTTCCTTGGCCACTTTATGGCTCGGGCATCTGGGGAGTCTTTTATCTACATTAGCACGTCCGTCCGTCTCCGATTTAGGGGCGCATATCTTTCGAACTTCTTCAACTGATTGGGTGCCCGATCACGTTCAGAATTTCGTCTCTTACCTTCAGGGGGCTTATCATCACCTCTTGAGGTCCTTTTCCTCCCAGCCTTCCCTTTAGCTTCTTCGTCAGCCTGGAGGGTTTCTTCCATCTGAATGTACTTATCAAACCAAGCCCTTAACTCAGCTAGGTTCCTCGGTGTATGCTTCGCCAAAGACCTTTTTAGCTCTGTATCCTTGATGCCTCCCAACAGTGCCATGAACTCTTCTTTCGGGTGTAGACCTCTAATCGTGATCTTCTCCTGTTGAAAACACTTCATGTAGTTTCACCGTGACTCTCCTTCATGCTGTTTGATGTTGGTCAGATTCAATGTGGTCTTCTGAAGGGGTTGGCCACTGGAGAATCCCTTCACGAAGAAGTAACTCAATTCACTGAAGTTGTGAATTGATTTCGTCGGCAGGCGGTTGTACCATAGCCTTGCCACTCCTCTGAATGTCAAAGGCAAAGCATGACACATGATGTTTTTCGAGACTCGGTGGAATTACATCACGACCTTGAAGACTTCCAGATGATCGACAGGGTCCCCAGACCCGTCGTAGGTGTCGTATTTGGGCAGATAAAAATCAACCGGTAGTGGATCGCTCATGACCTCATCAGCTAGAGTTGTATCATTAGTGAGGTCTAGCTTGCGAGTTCCTGTTTGATTTTCTGCTACCTTCGGGATCTTGTCCTTCAGGTCTAGGATCATATGCTTCAACCCTGAGTCTTCATGTCTTTGACCATCTCCTTGGCACGGTTCATCATGCCTAGCCTCTATGGGGCGCTGCGTCCTTTCTTTGGGTGTGGGGTTTTCCCTTGTGGCTTGGTTTCAAGGATTTCGGCTCAACCTTATCGACCCCGAGCTACTCCGATCCTCGTCTTGAACTCGTTTTGGCTAGACATGGGAGCCTCGTCCTGCCCCACCGATCTTCTGAGAGATGGCCTTAGAGACCTCCTTCATTATCTCGGCCATTCGGTCATACTTCTCCTGAAGGGTGTCGAACTGCTCCTTAGTCGCATAATCTTATGCCTTATGATGGGGTGGAGGATTAATGTCTCTATGCATCGAATGTTCGATCGAGCGCTGGTCCCTCGTGGACCCTTCTCGATCTTTATTTCCCCGTTCTTCACCTACGTCCACCGAGGGGGGAGAAACTCTATAGGTTCCCCCTCATTTTTATTCATACTCGGCGCTGCTCTTGTTTTCTTATGATTGTAGGTTTCTCCATCATTACTCTGTCGTTCCCACGGATGGTGCCAATTTATTACTACCATATGAGGCTAAGTGCCGATCCTGCACAAGCACAGAAGGCAGAGGCCTGGAGGTATGTCCAGGATTAGTCTTCCAACGCCCAAGTTAGAGACCGACAAAACAATCATTTTTCCCAGGAGTAATGGTGTGTGTGTGTTTCGACTTACCTCTTCTGTCTTTTAGGGTTCCTTCTTATAGGATTACCCCCTTTCCGAGTCCTATTGGGATACGTCTCCCTACCTTATGGGTATCTTTCCCTATTAGGGTATCTCCTCCTTCTTCTTACGTTGCTAGAGTCCTTTGCGCCTCTCTCGGTTCCACGGGACTTCAGAGTTCTGGCCATGGTGGATATCCTTCGGCTGGGTGCCACATGTCCCTTCCTGGGATGCCACGTGCCCTTGTCTCTCATAGGATGACTAATTTGGGCTTATCAAATACCAATCTAGATTTGACTGGATTGGACCATCTCAGATTGAGTACCCCTTTCTTTAATAAAAATCAATTTTTATTACATTTTTACCCATTGACTGTATCTATATCGAAATCGGAAAGGTCAAGATTGGGGATCGATCAAGGCCAAAACCAATCCAATCCAGCTGATTTGATCGATTAGGTCCATTTTTAGAACCATGATATCGATAGACCCATTATCAAAAGAAAGAGAGAGGTCATCGTTGTAGGAAAAAACGTGGCAAGCTGAAAAGCAAAGAGGGCTAGGCTAGAACAGAAGTGCAGGCTACCAGGCAATTTCTTCCATAGATAGAGATTTATCTGATGGTCAAACTATTCTGCCCGTATTCATTGATATTGAGCCACGGGATGTTTGACATCAGAAGGGAGGTGTTAGCTCATTCTAAAGAGGCCACGAAAGGTTCCGTTCCTTGGTTTCTCAAACCTATAAAACCTTAAGGGATCAGGGCAAGCTGAGTAGTTTCTCCTTTCTGCATGAGAGAAGTAAGGAGGTCAACTTTTTTCAAATATACAACATGGATTCTAGCAATGCAATACAATTGGACCCTAATATCGATTAGAATGAATCAGCCTTTCCATGGAGGTAAATCTTTGCCTGCTAGGCAAGAGAATAACAAGTGAAAAAATAAGGGGGTTGTTTTGGGTAGGGATGGGGCATCAGTGGCGATTTCATCATTGGTTATTGCTGATCTTTTAATATAGCAAAGGGGATGGGAGGGATAGGGTAGGGCTGGGTAGGCGATGTTGAGGTGGAAGGGGGGGAGAGGGGAAGAGAGGTTAGGGGCTGTTGGTGGATTGTAACGATGAATAAGGAGAGACAGGGAGTGTAATAGAAGTGGAGAACACAAGTTGCAACAAAGGAGGTTAACAATTGAGATGCAAATAATGGAATCAAACAATCAATGAAATGCTAGCATCTAAGATTCTTTTATACAATGCTAGTGTATATATAGCACTCTCCCTTTATTTATTTTAAGGGAAAATTTTTGTCTCCCCTGAACTTACACTTTATTTACTCAAACTCCCCTGTCAAAAGTTTCACCTTTAATTCCCCAAAAAAAGTGAAACTCTTACCTTTTCTTTTCCCTGTTGTTTTTAAATGGCCAAAGTAGACCTCCTACTAACCCATTAACCGTCAGAACCAAATCTTCATCTCCTCTTTCTCCTTTTTCTCTTTTGGATTGTAGTGAACAATCCCTTCCCCTATACAGCTGTCACTCTCACCTCCCCTTCCCCTCCTCCTAACTATTCATTACTCCATAATCTTCATAGTTTTTTTTTTTCAATTTGAGATGACTACAGAAGCCGTATGGACTCAAGATTGGGATCCCCGGTTTGATGCATCTTTTAGCGAGAGGATCAAACCAATGACTATAATAACAACCACAATAGCCTTTTGAGGGGACAACTGCTTCTTAGCTGTAGCAATCCCCTTACCTTCTCCATCATCATTAAAAAAAAAAAAAAAAAAGTTTGTGTTTTCGATTTGGAAACCACTACAACCACAACATCCTTTGAAGGGATTTGCAGAGGGGGGGAGTGGTAAGGGAGGTGAGAGTGAGAGTGAGAGTGGGATAAGAAAGGGGATGGTTCACAAAGGGGATAGGCTGAGGGTGAAGGGTAATGGTTGGGGTTGGGGTTGGGATATGCAGGGTGGGTGGGGGTGATCATGTGGTTACGGTGGGGGAGGGTGAGGTGGGGGCATGGGAAGAAGAAGAAGAAGAACCAATTAATAGGTTAATAGAGATGGTATTTGGTTATTTTAAAACAAGGGAGAAGAAGAGGTAAGAGTTTATTCTTCTTTTTTCTTTTTTTTTTTTTTTGGGGGGGGGGTGGATTGGAAAGTTCTAAGGACTGATAAAATATTTTCTTCTTCTTCTTCTTCTTCTTCTTCTTATTCTTCTTCTTCTTCTTATTATTATTATTATTTAGGGAAATTTACATCCACCACCCCTCGCCTTTCTCTCAATTACATCACTCCCCCTGTAGTTTCATTTTTTTACATTTAAACCCAAAAAAATTGTGACACCAGTGTTAGTTTTGAAATTAAAAAGACCTAACTACCCTTCCTACCTATTGTACCCTTCTAACACATTTGAACCTAAACAAAATTCGTAAATCCACTCTCAACTGAACTGGTACCTTCTCCATTGAAGAAGAAGAGCTCTTGTTTCCAGCAAAGTGATCATGATCAGTGCCCCCATGTCTCTGTCTTGCAGTGCTACCCAGGTCTATGCCCACCTTGTAAAGGTTTTGCTCCACCCAGGCAGTGCCCTTGTGGGAAGAATACAATTATGACAAAATGCTCCGAACAAAATTCCAAACGTTTTGTAATAAGCTTCTAAAATGTGGGCTTCGTCGCAGGTGTAAGCAGATTTGCCACCAGGGACCGTGTGAACCTTGTCAAGTTCCAATCAAAATATCATGTTTCTGTAAGAAGAATAAGACAAAGCTTCTTTTTTGTAACGCGTTTGTTGAGGATCAAAAGCCAATTGATGATGTCATCTCATGTAATTCCACTTATAGTAAGAAACTTGCTTGTGGAAATCATTACTGTGGCAAGAATTGCCATCCTAATGTTAGGAAAAATGAATTATTATATTGTTTATTATTTAATATCTTATTAATAATGATAAGATTGGTTTTATGAGTGTTTGACTCTAAGTAGAAAATCTCTATGACAAAGTTGGGTTTATCTACAACTCTAAACTAATAGGGATTTTGGTTGGAGATAGACATGGACTCTAAAAACCATAGCGATATAGGATTCTAATTCTCTCCTCTTATATATAGTCATGCTTCTTTCCCTCTCAATAATGGCTTAATCTCTATACTAGTAATTGAATGATAATTAGGGTTTTATGAAAACCCTAACGATTGAGGAGGAGCTTGGACTCATAGGAAACGTAAAGTTGTACGTGTAGGAAGGACTCACAGTGAAAGGGCTAAGATCGCATGGAGGCTCTACACTTGTGGAGTTTTAGGTAATGATTTACACCCCTCCATTAATGAATGTCTGAATGTCTGACCCTACAAGTGGGACGATATAAATCGTTTTCACACATTCAGTCGTATCAGAGCCTCCCTACTAGTGGGGAGACATTCCATTAACTTTATTAAAGACTGTGTATTTGATTCATTAATTTTATTTTCAATTAAAAAAAATTATCATGTACATTCACTGTTCGTAACAGTGAACAGTATCGGATATTAAAAAAAAAAAGGGGTTTTGACTTAAAGCCCAATTATTTATAAAAGATTATTTTTCTTTTAAAATTTCAGATGGGCCTGGCATGCTATTTTTTATTTAAGTTTGCTGTTCATATTAGCTTAAGTGTTAGGTACTGATTTTAGAAATCAGTAGCCCATTTGTGCTAATGAACATATTTGAACATGGGTTTTTGTGAAAACCCTTGTGAGGGCTTCAAATTATTAAAATTAATATTAATATTTTAATGATATTTTTATACATGATATGTTGACATGTCATATGATGACATCAGTCTTTACTAAGTGTTAGTAATTCTTTGGGTGGTTTTTATAATTGTTATTTTTTCACATTATTGTAATGAAATTGAATAGATTAAATACATAATATGTGTAAAAGTTATAATTTTATTAGTGGTTATGGGATTTAAAATGGACCATGATGATAAATATATGGATAGCATGATATGCATTTACGTGGTGGATTGTATTTTATTTCTCTCTCTCTCTCTCTCTCTCTCTCTCTCTCTCTCTCTCTCCTTTTATTTTTTATAAAAATATGTACTCCCCTTGGGTAGCCCAAATGGTGGGTTGGTTTCCCAAGGTTTCTTTATTTTAAATGAATGTAATAGAATTAAGCATTTTATTTTTATTTGATCGTGAAAAGACTGGAGGAGGAGATTGCTTAGAGGAAGCGATGAGAGATGGAAAAGCAAGTTCCTTTTTGTTTTATTTCAATGTAAAAATTATCATGGTTATAATTATTTGCATTGCATTGTCACATAATTAAGCTGAGTGGGAGAAATTAAAGAGGCTATGTTACTCCCACCTATCTTGGAATTAAAGTGACTTGCATGTGATGACAAAGTTAATTTAATTCCATATGCTATCCCATAATCACTAAGGCTTTGTTTTATGATTCTTAGTTACATGTGATGTATGATGATATTAGAAGATATGACTATTGCCATTTCCCTAAACTTAAAAGCAAGTGTGATATGGAAAACCCTAACTAGTGGGATTTCCATGGCCTCCCTTAGTTAGTAAATGTAGAGGTCACATTGATCTACTTTTACAGATGTCGATAGGATAATGCTTGAGTAGTTCTTTAAGACCATCTATATTTATCTCATATGTGATAGGTAGAGAACATGGTCAGTGAGAGGTGTACTGTGATAGTAGACATTAGCCCATGATGCTATGATTCACTCTGAAACAAAGGGTATGCACTTGACTTGAGTGTATATTAGTCGATAGGAATGGATATAACACTCAAGTGGCAAAAAAGTATTGGAAGTCTTCGAGACGAACAGAATAGTCTACTCAACTAACATGTATATGATGAACTTTGATAGGCTAAGTCATGTGTATAAGGGTTAAGATGTTCCAATCACATTTTATAGCTAAAGGGAAACTTAAGGTGTGGGTAATCGTTGTATTTAGACTTGCCCCTTATTTTCAACGATATTAATCATGTTAATTATTCTTTGTACATTATGTAGATATTCAATATGTCAAGCCAAATCAACTATGCTACTCTCATTAAATAACATATCCTGACTGGACCAAACTATATTAACTGGAGGAGGAACATTAAATTGCTCCTAACTGTAGAAGGTCTAATTTCTGTCATAGAAGATGAAGAACCTTTATTCCCTGATACTATGGAGGGCGAGGAGAAAGTTGTCTATGAGTTGTTTCAACAAAATAATTCTAAGGCCAAGTTCCTTTTGTTGAATTCAATAGACAAGACCATTAAGGATTCTATAAAGGATCTGAGTTTTACAAAAGACATGTTGGAGGATTTGAAGAAGTTGTATGGAAAACAAAATAGACATGCACATCATCAGCTTGTTACTCCCCTCCACAGTACTAAGATGACTTCAGGGATTTCAGTTATCGACCATGTGATGAAATTACGGAATTTATTCCAAGAATTAGAAGCCCTGGGGACATCCTTTGAGCTGAACTATAAAACTGATGTCATACTCTACTCACTACCTCAGGAAATCTATGAATCTTTTATTTATAATTATTATATGAATAAAATTTTTGTAGAGCTTCCAGAGCTAGACAATATGTTGCAAGAAGTAGAGGCGGCACATAAGTTGTAAAAGCTTGAGGTATTGTCTACTGAACAAAAATCTTCTTCCTCTAGACCGAAAGGTAAGAAGAAGAAGAAAACCAATAAGGGTAAGACCCTTAAGGTGGCCAGTAAGGGAGTGGAGAAGGGCAAGAAACCTGAGAATGGATCTTATTTTTACTGTAAAAAGGATAGATATTAGAAGAGAAATTGTTGTGCATTCCTGGCGACTCTAAAGAAGAAGCCAGATGAAGGTATATCTGAAACCTATGTCCTTTATGAGTCTAATTTATCAGAAGAACCATCTAATATGTGATTGGTTGACTCTGGTTTGACCACCCATATTTGTAATATGTTTCAGGGGTTCAGGATGACAAAAAGACTCAACAAGGATGAGGTTCGTCTTAAGATGGGAACTGGAGTTGAGGCCACAACAGAGGTTGTAGGAGAATTTAGTTTGCATTTTGAAAAAACAATTTTAATTTTAAAAGATTGTTTATATGTTCCTTCCTTTAGAGGAATATTGTTTTTGTTTCTAAATTAATCATTGATGGATATTCATTTAAATTTGGATTGAAACTATCTATTTGTTTGAATGGTTCATTTATTGCAACTAGTTATTTACAGAATGGTTTGTATTTCTTGAAACTTGTTTTAAATGCAAATAAATTTTCAAATATAACTTTGAAAAGAAAATCAATTCTAGATAATTCCACTTATCTTTGGCACCTTAGGTTAGGTCATATTGGAGTAGATAGAATTTCCAGGTTGGTCAATGATGGCCCTTTGAAAAGTCTAAAGGTAGAACCTTACCAAACTTGTGAATCCTGTCTACAAGGAAAATGATCAAGAAACCCTTTTCATTTAAGGGTAAGAGGGCTGAAGACTTGATGGAATTAATATACTCTGAGTATGTGGTCCCATAAATGTTCAAGCGAGGTATGGTTATGAATATTTTGTAACCTTCACTGATGACTACTCTCGATATGGATACATTTACCTAATGCATCAAAAATCAGAAACATTAGAAAAGTTCAAAGAATTTCGAGCTGAGGTAGAAAAGTAATTGGGTAAGTGTATCAAGACCCTTCGATCAGATCGAGGAGGAGAGTATTTATCAGATGAGTTCATGGACTATTTAAAGCAAACTGGGATTGTTTCTCAGTTGGCAGCCCCAGGGACACCTCAACGGAATGGTGTAGTAGAGAGACGAAACCGTACCCTATTAGATATGATTTGGTCTATGCTCAATTATTTAGAATTACCTACGTCTTTTTGGGATTTTTCCTTGGAGACCGCCATCTATATTTTGAATAGGGTTCCAATGAAAGCTGTCCCTAAAACACCCTTTGAGTTGTGGTATGGGCGAAAGCCTAGCCTACAACATATTAGGGTTTGGGGTTGCATTGAACATGTAAGGAAGCAACAAATAGATAAGTTGGAATCCATAACAAATAGATGTTACTTCCTAGGATACCTTAAAACAAATATTGGCTATTACTTTTGTGACTCTGTTGATCAGAAAGTCTTAGTAAACATGCGACATTTGTTAAAGAGGATCTGGTCACTTGTAGATCGGATCCAGTGGTCATAAAAGAAATGTCTAATGACCAAGAACCTTTTGTACCTATTATACCTCCTATTAACATACCCACTGACATGCCCGCTGAAGTGAATCAACCTCAAGAGCGTCGACGGAGTGAGAGGTCTATCAAGCCTCTAACTCGTTTGACACTTCTCAATGAAGATGATCAAAAGGAGGAAGAGTTGCATATGATTTTTGACACTTCTAAGTCAGACCCATTTTCCTTCAAAGAGGCTTTGAGGGATACTGATTCTGTTCAATGGAAGGAAGCCATGAGCTCTGAGATTGACTCCATGCATTCCAACCATGTCTGGACTCTAGAATATCTACGTCAAGGTGTTAAGCCTATAGGATGTAATGGATCTTCAAGAGGAAGAGAAGTGTGGATGGGAATGTGAAGCGTTTCAAAGCAAGACTGGTGGCTAAAGATTACATCCAAATTCCAAATGGAAGGGGTGGATTATGATGAAACCTTCTCACTAGTGGCTATGATTAAATCCATTAGGATTCTATTATCAATTGCTGCACACTATAACTATGAAATATGGCAGATGGATGTATAGACCGCTTTCTTTAATGGACATTTAGATGAGGTCATATACATACATCATCCAGAAGGGTTTGCTTCCCCAGGGGAAGAAAACAAAGTGTTCAGGCATTTGAGATCTATCTATGGTCTTACACAAGCTTCTAGAAGCTGGAACATACATTTTGATCAAACCATCAAAAAGTTTGGGTTTGAACAAAACATTGATGAGCCATGCGTTTACAAGAAGTTCAGTGAGAATTACGTCTGTTTTCTTGTTCTCCATGTGGATGATATCTTACTCATTGGGAATGATGTGGAATTGCTTTCATCTGTTAAGGTATGGATATCCAAGACATTCTCAATGAAGGACCTTGGTGAAGCCAGTTACATCTTAGGAATAAAGCTTGTAAGAGATCGTAAGAATAAGATGTTAGGCTTGTCACAATCCACTTATATTGACAAAATACTGAACAAATTTAACATGCATGATTCCAAGAAAGGAAATGTTCCATTCAGGCATGGAATCACTCTGTCTAAATCACAATGTCCTCAAACTATTGAGGATATTGAGGCAATGAAGAGAATCCCTTACGCTTCAGCCGTACGGAGTCTCATGTATGCAATGTCATGTACTAGACTAGACATTTGTCATGCGTAGGGATTGTGAGCCATTATCAATCTAATCCAAGATATGAGCATTGGACTACTGTCAAAAGCATCCTCAAGTATTTGAGGAGGACCAAGGATTATTTCCTAGTCTATAGTATTGACCAATTGTCAGTTATGGGTTATACAGACTCAGATTTTCAAACTAACAAAGATGACAGAAAGTCTACATCAGGAATGGTATTTGTTATGGGAGGTAGTGCTGTAATTTGGAAGAGTGTTAAACAAAAGTCAACGGCCGACTCCACTACTAAGGCTGAATACCTGGCAGCTAGTGAAGCAGCTAAGGAAGGGTTTGGCTAAAAAATTCTTGACCGACCTAGGGGTGATCCCTGAGCTCATCGAGCATCCCATCATGTTGTATTGTGATAACCGGGGAGCCATAGCACAAGCAAAGGAACCAAGAGCTCATCAGAAGAACAAACACGTGGAACGAGAATATCACTTAATTTGTGAGATTATACAGCGTGGTGATATAACCATAGCTAAGGTTGACTCTACTCAGAATCTGTCTGATCCTATGACTAAGGGTTTTTCGCCTAGTGTATTTGAGAAACATGTTGAAAACATGGGCATTAGGTTTATGGGAAATTGGTTCTGATGTACAAACTTGTTTAATTTAGTTTTAATTAGCATGATTATTTATTGAGCTCAGTTTGTCCATAGGTTTGTTAACCTAAAACTGTTCATCCTAGAGGCGAGATTGGACACCTTGTCTTCATGGTGGTCACATTATGTGTATCTAGAGATGTTGATTTCAGATCACAAATATGAGTGTACATATTGTGTGTACATTGAACTAGATCACTTGAGATTTTCACATGCGATATACTATAGGTTTATAAGAAAATGAAATTCTCTTAAATAGTTTATGATCAATCCTTTGACCTTAGGGGTCCTTATCGATGCTGACACGTGCGCATTTTGGTGTGCTAACGGTTAACGTCTCTTTGACTATATATCTGTACACTGGATTCGTAGTGTTGGGTATTTGAAAGAGATTCCCAACAAGGAATCCACTGCCCTTTTGGGAGAATATAAAGGAGAAAGAAAGTCTATATTTGATTAGATAAAATCCTGATCCGGGGGTATTTCAATAAAATGTTTTTAATATTTAAAAAATTAATATAAATTATTATTTGTGTTCAAAAACATTTTAGAAATGTTTTCTTGGTCCAATCAAGTATACAGAATCTCTGAAATTGCTTTTCAGTTCATTGGGGATTTGACAGTGTTTAACGTATGTCCTATAATGAACTATGTGATATTACTCAGTGGACGATAGATGCATGAATAACTATTTATTTTGGGTAATGATTATTACATCTACTTGGTAACATATGTATTGGTTAACCATGTATTATGAATACAATATTGTTAAGATACATAGTATGCTAGGTGGAATCCCAATGGGATCTTATCCCTTTCCTATAAGTTCAACTCATATGTACAACATCATATAGTCATGAATTCTTTTTTGTGATCTAAGATTTTCGATTCTCTTATGAGATATGATATCATAGTAGGATGGAGGAGATTGTTAAGAAAAATGAATTATTATATTGCTTATTATTTAATATCTTATTAATAATGATAAGATTGATTTTATGAGTGTTTGGCTCCAAGTAGGAAATCTCTATGACAAAGTTGGGTTTATCTACAACTCTAAACTAATAGGGATTTTGGTTGGAGATAGACATGGACTCAAAAAACCAAAACGATATAGGATTCTAATTCTCTCCTCTTATATATAGTCGTCTTCCTCTCCCTCTCAATAACGGCATAATCTCTATATTAGTAATTGAGTGGTAATTAGGGTTTTGTGAAAACCCTAACGATTGAAGAGGAACTTGGACTCAAAAGAATCGCAAAACTGTACATGTGGGAATGACTCACAGTGAAAGGGCAAAGATCGCGTGGAGGCTCTGCACTTGTGGAGTTTCAGGTAATGATCTACACCCATCCATTAATGAATGCATGAATGTCTAACCCTACCAGTAGGACGATCCAAATCGTTTCCGCACCTTCACCTAATTCATGTGGGGATTGTGAGTTGTGGACTAAGACCTGCTACTGTGGAAAAATAGAGATACAAAATGTAAGGAAGAGTTGTAGGTATCCAATCTCGAGGTGCTCGCAGATTTGTGGTAAGCTTCTTCCTTATTGGTTATTTCACATTCACTACTGTAAGGAGTTGTGCCATTTGGAACTGTCCACCTTGTTTGGTTCAGGTTAACCAAAAGTGCTGTTGTGGTTCTTCTTCTTCTTCTTGGACTGTTGAGTGTCACTTGATGATTTCTTCGTTGGAACAACCTTCGACCTAAAGCAGGTCTTCTTCGCTGGAACAACCTACGGTGAGTTAGATAGGTTGAAGAATCGCAGACCAAGTGTATTGTGAATAGGTAGGTTGAAGAAACCAATTAAGTGTTTGTTTGTTCGTAGGTTGAAGAAAGAAAGAAGGGTATTGTGGGAATTAGGAAAATTTTGGTTCAAGTTAATGGATAACACCTCAAACCACTGTCTAGGTGTTAGTTTTTTGGGTTTAAATGTAACAAATGAAACTACAGGGGGGTGATGGAATTGGGGCAAAGGCGAGGGATGGTGAATGTAAATTTCCTTATTATTTATTTTTGTGTGGTAAAAAACTAAAGGATTTCCTTACTTTAGGCTATATTTGGTAGCCAAGAGAAGAAAAGAAAAGAAAAGAAAAGAAAAAAGAATCTAGAAAAAAAAAGAAAAGAAAAGAAATGAAATGGTGAGAAAATAGAAAGAATATGTATGTTTGGTAATGAAGGGAAGAAAAGAAAAGAAAAAAATAAAAAAAATATAATTTTAGAAGAGAGAGACACACAAGAAATCATTGTGTAATCATTCATTCTTTGTTTTATTATGTTTTCATATTTTCTCATGTTTTCTTGTGTTTTTTGTAAGATTTTTTTTTTTTGGAATAAAACAAAATTTTACAATTCCCAAGAGGAATTTTGAATTTCAAAAACTGAATCTTCTCTTAGTGAAGACATAACAAGTGCAAAGAGAAATTCTTAACCCAAGAAAAGAAATACAAAAAATATACTTTTTTTTTTCTTTTCTTCTCTTGCCTATCAAACACAGCCTTAATTACCGACTAGACACTTCACAAAAATAATAATAATAATAATAATAATAATAATAATAAAAATTAACCAACTAAAAGAGAGAAATGATGGTAAAAATTCGAAGATCAATATGATTTACCTCACAGATTTCAAAACAGAGGTTAAAAGGTTTAACTGGAGTCGGGAGTCGGATGATGCTGATTCCTCAAGCCTTCACCTGACTCTAATGTAATGTGGGGAATCTTAGTTGTGGGAGGTTGAATTCGATTCTTCTCCAACCTGTGAGCCGGGGGCAATTCAATTTGTGCGGAGGTCCTGAGTTCCATTCTTCTCCACCTGTTCAGCCACTTACACGAGGAATCGAGGGTACAGCACCATTTCCGGTTTTCACGCGTGGAGTGAGGCACGAAAGCTTACCAGAGCTAACCATGTCCCGTCCAGTGACTCCAGTCCTCAATATGTTGTGTTCTCGCTTCTCACAGTTGAGAGCTTCAGTTCCACACTCCCATTTGCAAACCCGCATCGCCTGGTTTTGCCGACTGAGCGAGGTATGGCTCTTCCCAATCTCTGCTATATCTTTGAAGATTGTTAGATTTAGATTGCTTCAATCACAAGTAGCATGCAAAGTAGCGTCTGTTTTCTATAATTTTACCTATACGTAACTTGTTTTGGATTGTTCTCTACATGTTTATTATATTTCCTCGAAGAATTCTTTAATGGGTTTTTCAATTTCTGAAACCCTAAGGTGTATTCTACAATGCTGCCAAGGGAGCGGAAGATGGCTTCGCTTGAGTGGAAAGCTTTGAATTGATACATAATCTATAACAAACTAGACTTATGAAGTGACTAATGCTGCTGTCAACCATAACCAATAACTGTATGGGTTACATCATTCTTCAAGGTTTTTAAAAGATTTCCTGGTCTTTTACTTCTCTCCTTAGAGGTGGCAACCGACCATCAAAGTGTCCCTGCCCATCCTATCTGTCCCATAGCGGCGTAGCCAATCTTTGCCAATCCTAAATGACATCCTTGCAGGAATATTGTTGTATGATGTGCTCAATGCCCAACCCAAGTCGGGTTTAAGACTGCTCAGTTCATGGTTAAAGAGAAAAAAGAAGACATTGTTAATAGATGAAGACCCATCTGTCTTCATGTTCACTCCACCAAAATGATAAAGACCACATGTATGGGAATGTAAGATTTGCGAATGTTGTACTTCTGTGCTGCAGTTTCATGGAAGATTAGTTAGATAGTTCTTTTAGAAACTAGGTCTGTAATGTTTATGCAGACCTGTTACTTCAACCCTGGGAAACTACTGTTGTTTAACTTGAATATCAGAGAGTGACATTCTAAAAATGATTAATTAGTTTAACGCTAACACCTAATTGAAGATCCAAAAGGTTCACATATTTCGAAAGCCTATTCAATAATCTGTACTGATGATAAACCTATAATGAAATTGAGGTATAACCCAATTTCCTTACCCAGCTGACTACTAATTTAACCTAGTTCCATCTTTTGAAAGGAGGTTAACATTTGGTGGTATCTTGAATTCATTCATTAACGTAAACTTAATACAACACTAACAAAAACTAAGTCTTATCCAACTAAATGGGGTTGGCTACATGGATCCTTGCCTCCAATGAGATCTATTCGACGTTATCCTTGATACAAGGCCTAAGCTATGCATGTATTTTCTCACCACTTCTCCTAAGGTCATTTTAGGTATTCCCTTCCTCTTTTAGATCATTCAATATGAATCAAATCACTCCTCTATATTAGAGCACCCAAAGGCCTTCGCATGACCTTGTCACCCCAAATGACTTTCTCGTAACTTATCATGTATCGGAGCTACTCCCAAACAAGTTCTAATATGACCATTCCTTACTTTATCCTTCCTAGTTTTACCCTTCATCCATCTCAACATCCTCATCTCTGCTACGCTGAGTTTATCCACATGATGTTTCTTAGTAGACCAACATTCGCACCATACGTTTTAGGTAGGTTTTTTTTTTTTTTGCTAAAGGATCATTTGTATTGAAAAAACAGAAAAGGAAAAACAATTACAAGAAATACTAACAAAACCAGAGAGCATCTCCACCTATGGCAATACCATCAGCTGAGTTCACTAGCAAGATAAAATACATGCAACACCTAGAAAAAGAAACAGAATCTAGGTCTCCGATTTTGCTGCACCTTCCAAAATCTCAGATGTCAAAAGAACACCTTCATTGGTTCTTTGAAATTGCACCTCTACCAGACTTTAGAGTCTGGCCAACAGTTTAAGCACGCTTAGGGTGATTCTGCTATTCTCCCTCTTTAAATTATGTTATTGACGGATTATGTTAGTGCAGGTTTGTAATACTCGGTTGAGTTCATTTTCAAGTCATGTTAATTTATACATCATTGCAGAAAATTGTCGCTCATTCATACCCTTCTTCATTTCATTGCCATATCTTTCCCTTATTAATACCGTGGGCAGTGTTTATGACACTTTTGTTTGGTTTATTTGTCCTCAGAATCTTAGTATATAGATCATTATCACAATTTACAAAAGAAAATAAATAATGAAAACAGTGTAGTTCATGAATGCGATTCAAGAAAAGGAAACTAACTTCTTTTTGGGATTTCTTCATTCCATCCAGGGGACTTTTGTTAAGGTTAATGTACTAATGTGATTTATATTGTTCATGAACACATTGATGCACAAAGAGATTCTTGCTTACATGTTTCCATGAAATGGGTATTGTCTGTTGTGACTATTAAATAAGAACAAAACCTTACTCAATTCTCAAATGGTTTATGATGCCTTTTCTATAAAGACCTATAGTTTTCAACCCTATAGCCATCTAATATCAATTTGCAATTTAGAGCGTGGGAGAAAGAACGCTCCCTAGTCGTGTAGCCCCTGTGCCCGTACACAAAGGGCAACGAAATTATGCCTCCACCTTTGTGAAACCCAAAAAACCCACCTTGTCTTTATGCCCGTGTATGCCCTGATGGGGGGCCTTAGGGAAGAAGGAAAAACCAGAATAGCAGCAGGGAAAGGGGTCACACAGAACACAAATTCAACTAATTCAAATAAATTCACTCTGTCCCCAGCATTGAGTATATGCAAGTATTTAAAGAGAAAATAACTAGACTCCTACTTAGACTCTAAAACTGAAACAGACTCCTACTTTATCTCCTACATATCCTATCCAAAAACAAACATGAGAAAATAAGACAATTTTAAACTAAACTACTTCCAACCCTTGTTGGACCAAAAACCTATGCTGGACCTGTTCTTCTTGGCTCTTGGCTTCCAAAGCTGGTCATGTTGGTCCAACCAGGTGAGTGCAGCCTTATCTGCATTAGCTATCCTCCTCTGAAAAGAACTCGACTCCGTCAAGTTTGGATGAGGTCCAAGAATGCCGTCAGAATCGATGCGCTTGAGGAAAAAAGTACTAGTTGTCATCTTGAGTTTGAGAGGGGGAAGATCCTTTGTTGGAAGAAACTTCATCTCAAGTCCACTATGTTGAAAAGAGTATGTATTCTCATATCCATAGTGCTTGGCTTTCTTGTCGAACAACCATGGGCACCCCAGAAGAATGTGATAAACTTTTAAAGGTAGAACATCACACTGAACCTGATTAATCAGTCCACCAATGGATACGTGGGCAAATACCTTTCGTTAATTTTTAGATTATTGTTGCTCACCCACCCAACCTTGTAGGGTTCGGATGAGGCTCAATTTTCAAACCCAACTTGCAAAGAGCATCTTCAGCAACAACATTGGTGCAACTGCCGGGGTCAATTACCATATTACACAAGCTATCATTGCATCACGTCCTGGTCTGAAAAATACTATTACAGAGCCAATCGTCCTCTTCGGGAATCTTCTGTGTAGTCAAAAGAGGACGGATCACATAGAATGATTGAGGCTCACTTTCACTGTCATCATCATTAATCTCATTAAGCTCTCGATCACATTTAGCCTCCAGATTTACTATTCTTGTTTTCGAATACTCTTCTGGTACATAGGGTATAAAATTATCCTTGTCGATGTACGCCATAGTTTTTAAGGCGCTGCTAAGGTGTCGCTTTACCAATGCCTTGGCTCTGATGCGGTCTAGAGATGGTAAGGCAGTGCTCCACCTTACGTGAAGTGGCATCTTATGGGATTTTTTTTTAACACATTTTAAAATTACTTGATGAAGATTCCAAATATAGATTTTTTATTGGTTGATGTATGGTTTTGTTAACACTTGAGATGTATGGGATCAACTTTACTCCACCAAAAATAACCAAAACAAACAAAACAAAAACACGATTCACAAACAGGGTTTGGATTTTGTCAAGGGTTTTAAGAAAGGGTTTTGAGAAGGAATCAAGGAACAAGGAAGAACCACTGATCTAGGCAACCATTTTGCTCCGGCAGCGGTGAGCTTCATTCTTCTTTGACAGGAGTAGAAGAGCTTCATTCTTCTTTGACATGAGTAGAAATATAGTGGATGACCTTGGGGCTTAGGCAATCATTTTGTCATCATAGAGGTAAGTATAATAAACACTTGTATTTTTTATGTCTTCTTTTCTTTATATTTATAATTTTGTTTCATAATTATGTATTTATATTATATGTTAATATGTTATGATGATTAGTGATTGATGAGTGATGAAGATAAACTTAGTTTATTCACTTTATTGATTTGTTTTCTTGATTAATATCTTATATTGGTTTGCATATGAACTTTTAATATTTATTTAACATATGAGTAATAGGATTCAACTAGGATTTGAGCCAAATAGATTGGTTTTATAAAAAAATTATACAAGAACACTTTAGTCAATAAGGCGACGCTTTATGCCCGCCTTATCACTAAGGTGTTCCGAAAGACTCTCAAACGCCTCCGTCGCCTTACCACCGTAAAATAAAAACTATGATGTACGCTAATAGCTGGTTAGGACATTGATTAGCTCGATGCCCATACCCCTTGCATGTAAAACATTGAATAGCTTCCTTTGGAAATATTGAGTTCCTGTCATAACCACGCTGAGGTGGGGAGTATAGATGATTAGGCCGTGAAGATAACATGTCTGAATCACGTCGAAGTGGAGAATACGGCCGGCTAGTTCGTGAAGATGACATAAATGAAGCACTAGCCTATGGTCTGCTGATTGACTTTTCCTGTTGTAGATGACTGTGGCTGAATAGAACTAGGACTCCTAGGAAAAGCATCTATAAATGGCCTCCGATTGTATGGGCATTTCAGGCTTTCGTTAACCTGATATGTTACTTGTATGACATCTTCCATTGTAGGCAGTCGGCTAGATGCAAGGGTAGCACTAAGTTGAGGGTGCAAACCATTGCAGAATTGTGCCACCAATACTTCTTCATCCCACTCAAAATCAGAACAAGTGGCCAAATAATAAAATCTAACAACATTTTCTTCAACGGTCAAATTCTCCTGTTTTAACTGTGCAAACATGAGATGCCTGTGTTGCTTATAATCAGAAGGCAAGAATCTCCGGTTCATGACTTCATGCATTTCAGCCCAAGTAGGACTAAACCAATGCCACGGATTCGGTTCTATTGTTGTTGCTGACCCACCAGACTCTGGCCGTGCCTTTCAGTTTAGCCTTTGCAAATAGGATCTTTCGGGCCTCAGTCAAACCGTACCATATGAAGAATGTCTCTAAGCTGTGAATCCAGTCAAGGCATAGTTCTGGATTGTTATCTCTATAAAAATCAAGGACATCCACTTTTGCTGCTCTTTTCGCTCCATCATTATATCTACCGGTTCCATATGGTGGTGGAGGTGGTGGAGGTGGTGGTGGTGGTGGTGGTGGTAGTGGTACTGATGAATCCTGCGGAGTGGTGTTGGAAGAATCACCAGATTAAATGAAACTTTTTCCTTCATCTGGTGCCACCAAACGAGCAATAAAAACTTGCATAGATTCCATCATTGTCTTAAGGGAAGTGACAATGGTAGTGAGAGCATCAATTTTTGCATTAGTTTCCCCCCTTATAGGAGTTCAGTTGTGAATAACTTCACTATTGGCTACAGTGGTGGAGATAGGCAAGATTACACTTAAATATGATGGCAAAAAAGTAAATAAAGGAGGTTTAAAGAGTAATGGCAGAATGGTAAATAACTTCTTTTTTTTTTTTTGTAGGGATGGCAGAATTGTAAATATTGGAAGTTCAATTTAAACCCAAAGGAATAATATCACGTGCGCTCTTAAGGGTATACTTGGGAGGGACTAAAAAAATATGACAAAAAAGGATAATGGAGGAA